>NW_010291815.1:61381-82622 GCF_000700745.2 Antrostomus carolinensis | reverse complement strand
ACAGGTACCTTTCTGAGGGAAGCGTGCGGAGAGAATGTGAAGAGGAGACGCCTGGGGTGATGCTGCTTTTAAACATTTTCAGTGAGAGCTTATGGTTTTATGTGAGTCATGAAACGTGCTGATAGCTTGGTTTTATGATGATTTTGAAACGAGGTTTTTAAACCCTAACAAGCATGTCTTTATCCCAAGGTAAGTGTTTAAGTGTTTAGTTGGTCCATTAAATCTAAATAAAACACTCATCGGTATCTTTCAAAGAATGAAAAACATTCATGGAAAGTAGGATGGATTATTCTTCTTTTGAAATCCCTGAAATTCCAGAAACAGGGCTTGAATATTTACAGTTTAAAAAACAGATGAAAGATAAGCCCACTAAAATAGGGGGATTTCTTGATTACCTCAGGGAATTAATATATTATCTGTAATTAGGCACAGAAACTTATTTCATATATATGCATATATATACATATGTATATAAATAAAGTTTGGACATGAACACTTTCTTGTAGGAGTACTATAGACTAGAACTGCAAAACATCTCACCATCCCAAGTAACAGCATACATTTTGTCTTCTTTCAAACTGAACTTCAATTTAACCTTTTACTTTATGACTCAAAAGCAGAAGCTGAAACTGTTCTGAAAGCAAGCAGTCTGACATTTCTCGTACTATTTTCTGTTAGCGTTAGCTTACCTTTTCCCTTTTTATTATCACTGTCTTCTCTACCTTGAAAAAATACTCCTAAAAGTATTTTCTCTAATTTTTTTTTTTGATATTTGAAAAAGGCTGTTACAGTTTATTAGCAGGTTTTCATTTTCTTGACACCAAGACTTACCTCAGGATTTTTGAGGGTCATCTCGATGCTGGCAGCTGGCCCAAAGCCTGTGAGAGACTTGATGTGAATCTGCGTGGGCAACGGCCTCCTGCACTGGCAGTACACGGAAAATGCCAAAGACTTCAAGTGCTGAATGTAGAAAACCTGCTCGTCCTTCATTGTCTGCAGCATGTACTGGCAAGGCACGATCTATAAAATTCATACAACCAATAAAACATGATTGAAAGTCTTCAAAGAGCTGTTCATTAATATCAAACCAGATTTATACATTTGTAAGTCATTTAACATCCACGACACTGTACATGGTATTCAGTTATTTGCGGGCTCTGTAGCTTCCCATCAGAGCTCCTGCACGAGCACTCAGCAGTTGTCCTCCCCGACACAAACCCGCTGTTGCCATCAGAATGATGAATTTCATTTCAGGTTGCAAAACCCCTCAGAAAGCTGAGACTCCTGCTGCCCAATGTAACAGAAGAGTCTTCCTGTAGTACTACTACAATACAGCTGGAATAGCTGACAAACACTTACTAGAAACTCTACATAAATTTTGCCTTCTGTGATACAAACATCAGTAAATGAGAAACACAAATAGCTACACAAAAAGAACAGATTATTCTCCCAATCAAGTCTTATTTTCCTGAAGTCCACTTTCTCACTCGTACTGTAAGTGGAAGGGCACATAATTAATTACACATATAACATTTATCAAAATATACCACAAGTACTAACTACTAATGGCTTTTAAAAGCAATACTCAAAAAATTTGGGGGTAGTTTTAATTTTTTTAATCCTCAGTCCAAAACCAAACACCCATATTCAAACACTTGACTTTTTGTAAAACACCTTTTCTGATCAATATCTTTATTCACAGGTAGCTGTTACTGTATCACCTCAGTATTCTGACCTTTGTGTTTCAGCAGGTTTGTTCCATACTTTGTGGTCAGAGTTAGTATTTGTTTGCACTGCAGTGTCATTCTTAAAGAAGATTGTAGAAAGGAGAATTAAAATTCTATTGTAATGGTTTATGTGGTTGTTTCTCCTTTTCAGTTAACAGTGGAACCTCAGCAGTCTTATGCTGCTGTCCAGTTTTATTTCTTTCAGAAAGTAACGTGAAGGAAGACACTTAAATTCACACATTCAACAAGCAAGAAACAGAACTACAGTCAGATTTGCCCAGGAGGTTTGAGTCTGGTGGTTAAGACCCATCGGCACAAGAAGAATGGAGAGGAGAAATGGCACAACATTCCTTCAGAAGGTAACAAAGCATAACAAAAGTCATCTTTCCAGTTCAAATCTTTTAAAAATCAGAATTAAATCCCTGTAAACTCTTGTTTTTCAATGTCCTGTTGAGAAATAGAGTGTCCTGTACATGGCTGTGGAAAGGAACAGTGAGATCTTTGGAGGAGAAACTACCAATACAAAATATTTACGTTGTATAACACCACCAGACCCAGGCAGACTCTTTCAACAAATACCTTCAGTTGTAATAGAACTTCAAATATCACTAAACTTTTACTACTCTATGGTTCTTGCTTGAGCCTTGGAACTGGTAGAATATTCTACTTACTAAATGTGACTTTGTGTTTTTACAAGACAACTTCTTTATCCAACAATTTCAGGAGCTGAGCTTTTCCCCTCTATATATGAATTCTAATAAATCTGTAAACATTTGGGTTTGATTTGATTTTGAAATAACTGTATGTTTGTGTATACTGTGGTACAGCTGTGAGAATACTGTGCTGGTAACTATATCCTGTTACTCTTTATTTAGAGAAAATCATCTACTATTTTGACTTAAATTGGCAAAATGCCACGTATTTTGAGAAAGAAACAGTAAGTGCCCAGAAAATAAACAGTGCCCAGAAAATAAACAGCCCAGTACGTAGAATTCATAAGCCCATTAGTTGTCCTACACAGACTAAGATACAATTTCAATATATAGTTTAAATGCTCTTGTATTCCAGACTCTGTGATATCATTGGCTATTTTGTTTTTAATATCTTCAAGTCCAAATCAATTAAATTAGCTGCAGTCTACCAGAACATGAAGTTATGAATCTGATTTTCAGTTCATCCCCAAGCCTAAAATATTTTGGTGACAGTTTCCCTCATCATTTCAGGGAATGATGCAATTACAAAAAGTGCCAACTGTTTTCCATGTCCAATTTGAGATGCTATGATAACTTAGAATTTTTTTTTTAATCATTTAAATTAAAATACTTTAAAGCCAAGTTAAGCATCCATGAACACGGTACACAGAAATCATTCACATGCTGCTTCTTGCATGTGTTGCCCAGGCACATGCATAGCCTGTTCTCCCCCCCGTTTATTCAGACCCAGCCACTGTGGAAGCAGAGGCATGGCAAAACGCAGCCTGTCTGGGCAACAGGCCAAGCTCTGCTTCAGCCTACACAAATTCAATTCTGAAGTAATTCCATAGTAAGTAACCATTATTATATGCTAAGTTACATGGTAAATTATTTTTAAGAAGCAGATAATAACAATACAATAGTTAAATCATGCATTAAATGTCTGGTTCCACGTACTTCTTTTGGATTAAAAAGTATAAATCAGATAAAATATAAAAAACAAACAGAACATGCAAAGTAATCAAAGGAGCAACTGGACAATTTTGGCAATGGCAGCCCAAGTTGCAACTTAAGTAACTGAAATCCCTCTTCAGGAAGCATCTAGCATATAGGATCGCCAGAACCGTGCCACAGATTTGACGCCAGGATACTGTGGCTGCCTTAAATTAATTTCCTCCTCAAAACAAAAGCAAGTGTTTTTTCATAGAGCCTTGTACTGTCAACAAAATAATTTGTAAATGTCACCAAAATTTGATATCTTATCTTCCATCTTGTATCTTTCAGTATAGCACAAGTATCAAAAGTATACAGTGATAAAATGACCCTCCAGTGCAATGATAGAGGAAGGCAGAATTACCTGAAGAATGAAAGAATTCCTCATATTCTCAGGCAAGTTATCCAACATCTCTGTGTAGCATCTCATCAGACTTAACAGCCAAAAGTTGGTGGAGGCAGATTCTTCATCTGCAGTGTAGGTGAAAGGATCCACCATGTAGATGACAACTGCTGGGGGATAGGCATTGCTGTCCGCAGACTCGGGTTCCGTGGGAATCCCTATCCTCTCCCTCTCTGTAACACTGGAGACACACACCATGTCAGATTCAAAGGCAAGTTACAACAACTGCTCGTTATTTGTTTTCTGTAAGGGTGTGCAAGGCTGAGGCAGAAGAGGAAAAAGGAGAGTATTAAGGGAGTCTTATGTTCAGAAGCCAAACTAAAAAAAGATGACACCAGTGAATGAGGAGAGATGACTTTTACTCACTGCAGTTCTTAATCCCAAATGCCTGCTAATAATTATGCCTTAAAGATACTTAGCATAAAGTCTAACATAATCTCATTTAATGCAATCAGATTAGATTATGACTGAAGAATATGGAGAAGGTGACTTAATATGAGCTCTGTGAGCTTTCTTGTCATGTTTGTGCATGTCTGGATTTTGCTGATGTTTAGGGTTGTGTTTTGGGAGAGGCGGAAGGGGAAGAGAAGGAACTGAGAACTGAGGAAAAGTCCCAAAGTAATATTCCTGGAGACTGAGTCCCCTGTTCAGTGACAGAAAAGGTTCCACTGGTAATGGAAGGAGCAAGTGAACATTTTTTACTCGGTAAAACACTCCTCCGTGCCTCAACCATGAATGGGAGGCTCAACATCTGTAAGTGATAAAAAGCAGCTCAGACTCCTTTGGTCAGAAACCACGCTGCAGTTGATAAAATGGTATTTTGCCCAGATCCAGTGAACAGATGTCTTAAGGATAACCCAAACTACAACAGGATGTGGGCTTTTCACTTCAGATCCAGGAACTCCGTAACATATATCACGACTATCAGTAATATGCATTATTATGAGAGTAATGAAAAACATGTTCACTCAGGAAGTTACTTACATGAGATGTTAAAAAACCTTTTCCTAATTTTTATGTTTGATGGATGACTATTTATAATGAAGTCTTTAAAAAAGTTGCGCTGCTAAAATTTATTTTAAAGTAACAATATAATCCTGTTTCCTAACCTCACAGTGCACCTGCTTGCAACACAATACTTGTAATGCAGGAAAACCAGGAAAAAAAAATCCCTGGATTGCGTTTGATATCTAACATGACAGGCATGATGGAGTTCCCAAGGTAAGAGGCATTCAGTCCACGAGACATCCCGCAGTACCTGACACGTATGAGACCAAGCCAGTGGGTACGGCACAGGACCTATAGACACCTCGTGTTTCTCTTGTCATAGAATCATAGAATCCCAGACTGGTTTGGATTGGAAGGGACCTTAAAGCTCATCCAGTTCCAACCCCCCTGCCAGCAGCAGGGACACCTTCCACTAGACCAGGTTGCTCAAAGCCTCATCCAACCTGGCCGAGAACACTTCCAGGGAGGGGGTCCTGCAAACACAGGCCAGGTGGGGTATCCTAAGGCATCCCAAAGGGCACTACACCACCCATGTTTGTGCAGTTGAATCAAGTTCTGTTCCTCATAATGAAAAAGGAGAAGTTTTTTTCTCCAGCTCCCCTTTATCAGGAACTGCTGTGAACAAATGAAAATGTGCCCTGCTCCACTTACAGCTGGGCAGTAGTACTGCACGGCTCAGGGGGAACTCTCCTTTCAAGGATTTACATAAGGCTTAAAGGCTGTGAGTTACATGAAACAGGAGAACAGCTGATTTAATTAGAAGTACTTTGAGTCACTGGAGCACTTAAGTAACTTACCCTTCCTGTCCTTCCTGCTGCTGCTGTGGTAAGTTTTGACCTGACTCTGTCTCTCCTCCGGGACCTGTGCTTCCTTGCGAGCGGTCTGTGTTTCCCCCAGTGTTGGTGTTCTGCCCTGAACCAATGCTCCCACTAAACCCTGGAGTGGAGGTAGTGGCCATCTGGTTAACGCTGGGTGTTGCAGAAGATGCTGACAGTTGTGGCACAGAGGATCCAGAGGATGAACTACTTCCCGTGGGAAGGCTGGTGGTCCCACCGCTGGGCGTGGAGTTAAAGGAACTGCCTGTTGGTGGTGCCCCAGCAGCCGAAAGACAGGTGGGATTTGAGGGCACGGGTCCAGTATTCCCAGTTGCTGTTGGTGTCTGGCCTGCTGGCGCTGGGGTTTGGTACTTCGGTGGGAGCAACAGGCTGCTGTCAAGCTGCAGGGTGGCCAAGTAAGGTGCTGAAATGGCATATGAAGAGGGAAGGAGATTAATGACAGTCTGTCAGATCGAAGTGAACTGTACTAACCGTAAAGTCATACAATATTTTCTGCGATTTTAGAATATTCTAAGAGTATAAAAATGCTAAGTGAATATAAACTCCATTATAAATATTTACTTTAGAATCCATTTTTCAGGGTTTCAGTTCTAACTGATAGGAATCAGGATTGACTTTGCAGAGCTTTGTGTATCCAGGTTGGTACTGACATGTCATTACCTCTGGCTAGATCGTGTGGTGATAACAGCTCTATATAGCGCTCAGCTTTGCAATCTACTACAGGTTATCTCTGTCAGACTGAAAAACTAGAAGTCCTTTTTACCTGAGCTACAATAATGGCAAACCTTAATATAGTTATTTGTGCTCCTCAGTAGCAGAGAAAGAGATATCACAGCGATTATTTTTAACTAACAAATGAATAAAAAATAAGTAAAAGAATATTTATTATTTATTTACTCTCAGAGGTGGTAAATCGCCAGCAGGGGAAGTTTCCAATACCCTGCCCAATTCCTCACCTACGTGTGCACTTTCTCTTTTCCACCTGTGTTAATTCTTGCTTCCTTTGCAGCTTTAGTGACCTCGCCTTTTATATAACTCAATGCTGTACCTGCAGGCACCACGCACAGCATTCTGTCACAGTGGTGTGATCATCCATATTAGTAGGATATAAACCAGATCAATTTTACATTCAGTCTTGTGTGGAACTGCTTAGAAACATACAAATGTCTTATACCAAACTGACTTTCCTAAAAAGGTAAGAATTGGCTTTTGAATCTGTGACATGATAATACTTTCGTAAGAAAACTTTCTAAAGTAGGCAAATTTAGCACGGAAGTGATTAAGAAATTAAGATAAAGCCTCATAATACCTTTTTTTTAATTTTTAAATATATCATAATCCGTACATTAGGAAAAACTCCCCTGCTTCCACCTACTGCAAATAAACTGTAATATACCTACAGAAAACAAGACAGCCTTGCTAACGCCGTGGTAGACTTACCTAGGTGATGCCGGCAAACTTGCGCGTAAAGTTTGAGTCTGGAATGATTGTCACACTCCTCAGTGCCCCAAGGCTGGTTAAACCATTCGCTCACCAGCTCGTCCGTCAGCTTCTGTGCCACAGTCTTTCCCACCCGCATAATCCCATCGCGTAACACTTTGCAGATTGGTTTGTGCTGGCCAAGTCTACACATCTGGTGAGGAAAGAAGAAACGCCTGTAACTAGATGCCAAGCACCTGAGGAAGTCATGCAGACTGGTTTGTAGCTAAACCCTTTATTACCAGCACACATCTGGTGGCTTCTTAATAAATATAAAACCAAAAGGCTACACTTATCTGTGGACTTGAATTGCACTTACAGCAGAACTAAGGTTACAAAGTAATCTTACACATTCAGTACTAGCTAATGTGCATCTAACATAGGAAATGGTTTTATCTCCAGCCCAGCAATTACAAGAAAGCAACAGATTCTTTAATCTACTCCCTCCTCTTTAGGTTTGGTTGGGCTTTTGTGTGTTAGGTTGCAACTGTATGAATCCTAGTGTTAGATCCTCTGTAAAATAAGAGAATGTGTGCTGGGAAGAGCAGATGGCAACAAAAACCCTGAAATGCACAGAGAGTCACAGTGTAACTCCAATTATTCTTGGACTCTGAATGTGCAGAAAGTCCTCAAAATGAAAGAAAACCTTATTCAAGTAATCGTTACTTTAAAAACCCATGGATTTCTCCCAATAAGCATGCAGTGGAGCAGAAATGACACTTAAGAAGAAATAATTCAGTGTGGTTCCTCTTTCCAACCTCGTATACAGCACTCAAGTCCCTGAAGAAAGTTTTGGCTCCATCGAGCAAGGCCTCATTTTCTGGACACACGACAATATAGGCGACATCCCGATGGCCCCCGTATGGGTCAAGCAACAGCCTCTCCCAGAACGGCAAAGAGAACGGAGAGATTGTCAGGAAGTCCTTTTTTTAAAAGTCTGTTTCTCTGTTAAAATAAGTAATTTATTATCCGAAAATATGAGAGAAAGAAAAAAAAGAAAGAAAGAAAGAAAGAAAAAAAGTTAAAATAACTGGTTTAACTGCAGTGGGCTCTCTGATGTACCAGGAAGTGGGTTCTTTTACAGGAATACTGGAAATCACTAATCCCTTGCCAAGCTGAGTCTCCTAGAAGTTTGACCACAGAGTGGAGACATGTAAGGAGCTGTATCATGCCTGAGAAACCACGTTCTCCCACAGTCTTTTTCCTTGGGAAAAAAATATTTAATAAAGGAGAAGAAAGATTTATATTGTACTTAAGAAATGTCATAAAATCAAAGTTCAGTCAGGCAAAGTAGAGGAAGCTGATCCAAGCACCATTTAAACTTTCCTAGAAAGTTGCAATAAAACATCTTTCAGTGTGCTGTAAATACATGTATTGCCCTTCTCAAGGCTTAATCTCGTGGTTTTCCTTTGTCATAAGCATAACCACATCTCACGAGTTCCTACTCAATCCAAAGTAATGACATGAAATCTGATTTTACAGTTCCTCATCTACCTCCACCTGGCTGTGCAAAATTAGTAAGTTAAATGGTCAGGCAAACTTATTCCCAGGTATGTAATACTAAGCAAAGTTATCAGAATCCTAAAAATTGCCTCTCTCCATAGGAAGTGCTCCAGAGCACTTGTTCTCACAGCCGAGAGGATCACCATCCAGTTTAACATGGTATCTCCCAGACATTGTGCTCATTAGAAGAAATATTGTTGAAAATTTCAAGTGAAAATATACCCAGTAGTGTCTGCAGAATATCATCCAACTTAATTAAAAAGTCAACATTCGGTAAAAATTACTGAATCTATATCCAAGTCTCTGCTACTTCCTATATGGTAATTTTGGTTTTATTCTCTGGTAACAGTTGGCAAATCCTAACTCCTAAAGTTACAAATGCTGGAAAAATGATTTGAAGTACTCCTCGTGAAGCACAATAGCTTTAGACAGGAACTGTAGTTACTGCAAGTTGCCCCCAAGGAAAGCAGCAACAGCTCAAATACCAACAGAGAGAAAATAAAGCAAAGCACAATGGAACCGCAGAAAAATAAACTAAGTCAGACTGCGCGGTTAAAACTGAAATAAACTGCAGGTGAGGAATCCATATGTACATGTCAGTCATTATTCACATGTCATCATCATTTTGTGCACATACAAAATCTATTCTGTAATCTGTATTTTCCAGAAGTGTCACTTACAGCCAGGAGATACTTAAACTGACATGTCTTATTAAGACTGTGGGAAACCTTAGAAGAAGCAAGACTCTCTGTGGAGAAAGCGTACCCACCCGCCTCTTCAGTATCTGTACAGCTCAAAGCTGCTCTTCCTGTTAGGATTTGGTACAATTTGAACAGCTTCCTCTGCTCACGTCAGTTTTACACCAGCTATCTCAGGCCAAGCCAAGACACAGATTCAAACAGGGAGGCTGATCTTCACCCAGCATTTCTGCACTCTAAATACTCATCGATCTGGATGAAACCTCCACTGTGGCACTCAAGCGTGTGCTTCAGATGCCTTGGAAGGCATTTTAAAGCTCCATGAAGAGCCCATTTGTTCCCAAGTATTTCCAGAAGAAAGTGCACACTTGTAGAACACTATGCTTTTGTGTTAACTATTGGCATATACCACAATGTACGTACCATAGGTTCCCCGTCCTGCCATCTTATGGAACTGCTGCCAGGTGAGTGGTCCCTGCACGTGCTGGATGTTCTCCCAGGTCCTTCCCGTTCGTTTCTTCTGGATAGCGTCCTGGAGAAAGGGCTGGAGCGACAGCAGCATGCGCACCACATCCTGGGAGGAGAGCATGCTGATGTCCAGCACTGCAAATGACAAAGGAACATCAATCATTTTCAGCGAGGAACAGGAAGAATTATTTTGAGGTGGCAACATTTTTTGGTTTATTGTTCCTTTGTATTGCTCTTCACAGTGCTCATAAAATTTGTACAACTCTAATTAGCTTAATGGCATTTAATGTGTTATTGTATGAAAACGTTACTGAAAGAAGCTGTCATCATAGTCCTTTTCACAAACCTTTCAATATTGCTGTTGTCCAGCTCCGTTCATAAGAAGCCAGAGCATCTTCAGCATATAAACAGGTAATATTTGTTTATAAAATCACTTTTTTTGTTCCTTGGTGACACTTTCATACAGAGCAGTTCTTTTCTGCTGACTTATACCCTTCTCCAAAAAAAAACAAAGGCCATAATTCTGCCCTCCCCTCAATACTTCAATTTGTTTTGCATCTCTGCTTTAGATTTACATGCTCCCAGAGACTCTTACACAATTCAGACCACACAGTCAGTCTAAGGACAACTGGATTACTGGCACTTTAGATGCAATTCAGAAAGCTTTCAGAAAATGACTTTAATTCTAGAATATTTTTACGCATGTTATTTCCCACATAAAGATGAAGGCAGTGGCTCACAACAAATGTAGAGAGGTCACAAAAAAATCAAAGAAAAAAAACATGTGTATGACCCATACCATTGCTGTGAGGCCAAGAATGGACAGTGGCACTTCTTACGAGGGCTTCATCCACTTTCCCACCAGTGGGGTTGTCCACGTACTGCCTGCCTTGCTCCAGGGCATTGAAGCATTCTATCCAGGAGTCGTTGCTGTCTGCCTGCAGTCTGTCGTAACTCCAGTTCATACACGGCAGCGTCTGCCGATTATTGGAGGACATATAATCCAAGCAGCTCAGAGATGTGAAAGGCTGTGTGTGCTGATTCTGGAGGAGAAGGAGGAGGCTCATGGGAGGCTCCTGGGTCCTTCTAGCTCCCTCTCCCATCTGAGAGATCAAGTTGCTTTGACATATCATCAGCCGTCTTTCTGCAGCTTGGCCAATGTCTGAGGTCTTGCCGAAAATATCGAGCTCATCCTCAATGAAGAGCCCAGAGTTGTAACCTAATTTGCGGTTCATAATCGCGCTAAAGCCACAGGTGCAGCGGTACTGATCCTCGTTAGATGAGTCTGGGATGTATAACCCGACATCTGCCCCTTTAATATTCATGTTACAGGCGCATATACAACAGCTGTCAAAGTTACGGTCTTTGAAGATGTTCAACACAGAGTCTGAGAGAATCAAGGTGACGTACAGGCTGTGGGCTTCTGGGATGGGCTGAACAGTGGCTGGCTCCACAGAATTCAGCGGCCGTGTCGTAGAAGGGGTAGAAGCAGGTGAACCTTGATCTGTGCTGTCGTATTTTACAGATCCTTGACCGCTCGCAGTACCCCCACCTCTAGGAGTCCTTGGGGTCCTGGGAGTGCGTGGGGTAGGAACAGAGAAGCGGGGAGTCGCTGGTGACGGCAGAACTCCTGCTCCACTGTTGCTGGCCGGAGCAGCACTATTTAGCGTCACTGGTGTATTCATCTGAGGAGTGTTCATCTGAAGATAGTCTTGGTCGGCCAAACTCCCAACACTAGGCACATTGCTAGGAGAAATACATGAAAAACGGAGTCAAATGCCATCACAAATGGGTTGGTTGTGAAGAATGAGTTTGTCAAAACTGATTTTTAAGTACAAGGAGATGGTGAAAACTGAAAGGATTGACTGTAACTGTAGTGAAGAAAACACCTTTAGACATTCTGCTCATGACCTTCTACTGACATCTCTCAACTAAAATTGTAATTCTCATCATGAACACCATTGTTTTTTATCAGTATAATAAAAAGGAATCATCTCAGGCACTGAGCCCTCTTAAAGATTATTCCCATGGCCTGAAACTCAAATGCTCTTGAGAAGAATCTCTAGATAAATTATCGAGTTAAGATTTTAGGATATTTGTAACGCTTTTAGGGAAAAGAGAAAGAATTGTAGTTGTTGTTTTAAACACAATTATCTGTAGATAGACAGACATTAGTGGAAACAAAGAAAATATTTCAGAGGCATAGAAATCTTAATTTATTTTAGAAGTCATCACTTTAAATAGCTGTCAGAGGTCATGCATCTGGCACTTTATTTATTGCCTCATGGTGGTGTGCAACTGGTAAAAAAGTATTTCAGGTACTATAAATGCAAATACTTAGTTAGGATTACACAGTCTACAGCACAGTATGACACATTCCATTACAAACTCTTAGTCCAGTAAAGGTAAGAATCACATTTTTGGGTCACCTCCTGTCATACCTGGTTTTTATTACTTTGGTTTTGTCATTTTCTGCCAAATTCGAGTGACCAAAGAACAGTTTGTACATTCCCAGGAGACTGATCCCCTCTTTGGAATGACTCATTATATCAAGAAACGGGTAATATGGGGCCAATCATAAGAAGATCTTTACTTAACTTTTCTCTTTCCAAGCTGCTAATAAGCTGCTCACTTTTCTTGAAATGTGTTCATTACACATGAGGGCAAGGA
Source organism: Antrostomus carolinensis (assembly GCF_000700745.2). NCBI lineage: Eukaryota > Metazoa > Chordata > Aves > Caprimulgiformes > Caprimulgidae > Antrostomus > Antrostomus carolinensis. The sequence continues at coordinate 70,145 of NW_010291815.1, read as the reverse complement.
AAAAGTGTAAGAACTCGGTGAGACTCGAGAAAGGAGAGGAAACAGGTTTTTCTCAGGTTTGTCTGTTCTTACTGTGTATTTTGTGTGTTATTTAAAAGAAGTACTATTTTAACGCTCACATATCATTAGTGACTTGAAAAGGAAAATAGTGAAGACCTTATTCCTGAGAATCATTTTATTGAATCATTTCATTACCTTGCACTGATGTATGTCCAACTCAAAGCAAGACAGAGAAAAAAAAAATGAACCAAGGTTTGAAGGAGTTCTGAATCTGAAGCATAGTGAATGCCTCAGACTCGTAAGAAAAGGTGACCTAGAAATCTTGATTGGCAATCACCACTCTGTCGGAAGCCTGCAGTAATAATCTTCACTCTAATTGAATTATATTGAAAATGAAAGGGGTTTTTTTCCCCAACAAATACCTGAAATTAATAACCAGCTCAGGCCTGGTGAATCAGTTACTATTATGAAAAAAACCTGAGAATTAAATTGCTCCCTAGGCACTATCAAGGGTTTACAATTTCTTTTTTGCAATTCTTTTGAGAACAGTGAAGGATCCTTTGGAGCTGGAAAATGACTGATTTGAAGGATTTACAGACTGATTTAAAGATACAGGCTACTTCCTCTAGAAATCAATGCAGTGCAGCAGGAGATCTTTCTACTATTATTATGCCTTTAAAGAGGTTTTATGAATTTAATGGTGCAAATTCTTGATAGCTTTCAAAATCTCCAGCAATGAATTTCTCCCACAAACACTGCTGATTTCTGAGAATTGAGTAAGGAACACAAGCTTTGCAATTTAACAGCAACGTTTGCTTATAGGTCACAGCACTCTCATATCCGGCATCTTTTCTTCTTGTGTTTAGCAAGGGGAGGACAGCACACATCCCATCAGCATCTGTCTGATCAGCAGCTCCACGTGTGACCTACTCAGGGTAAATCACAAGAACTCAGAAAATCTAACATGAGAACATGGAGAGGAGAGCTGTCACAGGCTGACTCGAAGTTTTAAGAGCTCTCAGAAGGCAAACTGGTGTCATCAGGACCAGGTACCATCAGACCGAAGCTCAAACTGAACACACAAGTACAAACTGCTGGCTAGAGAACTGGATATGGAAACGGGAGGACAGGGAGGTGAGAGGTTAAGTGCATTAATTTCATTCCCTAACACTTCTGGTTTATGTTGAATTACAATATTTTCCTGTATCAGAAATTGCAATTAATTCAAGTACCACATATTCCTTTCTTTTAAAACCACTCAAGAGTGTAGTGGACACATACTGTATGTAACATCACCAATTTCCAAAAGCTGTTTTTAATTCAAACGTTCCTACTATCAGAACTTTTTTGTTCTCAATGACAAATGTAGGTTTAAAATACACATGCAGGTTATTTTATGGTTCTGGTGTGTAGTAAAGCACTTAATACATACAAACATTTTCATTAACGAGCCATTTCAGGTACGGGCATGACAAACTCATTTCCTACAAGACTGTACTTACTTGTAGCCATCTCTAATGAAAGTGGCTGCAGGCGGCAAAGGAAGTTGTTCAATTTTAGGAGGAACAGCCCAAGAAGGCCTGAAAATGCAGGCATCTGGTATCTTCAGAGGTAGGAGGCACTGGCTTGGCAGTATCTTCAGTGGAGCAAAAAGGGAGGAGCCCACAAAAGGTTGAAATGATGGAACTTTGTGCACGTACGAAAAATCCTGTAACATCCAAGTGACACTGTTTACATCAATATGGCAAGGTTGCTCTTTATATTCAGATATTTATTTTTAATTAAAACCTATTGTACTGTTTGAACCCTCTACAATTGCATTTTTTCCAAAATTAACTATATTTATTCATTCTACAAAACACCGAAGAGCAGTTCCTTCAAGGAAACCCAGCTCAGGCTCCTTGTTACACTGAGATGCTATTTATCTTTAATGTCAGTAGATTTCACAATTAGATTAGATTCATTAAAGACAAGCAATGTCTGGAAAATGAGTAGTGTACTATGGAATTTTCATACTACCTAACTTTAAGCACCTAATGTAGGCACTTAACAGAGATGATCTTTGCAAGACTTTTATACTGACAATGGAGAGAGAGGCCAAGTCACAGTGTGAAGAAACCTTAGGTGCCTTAAATCAGCCTCTCTGAATAACCCCCACGTTGGGGGTTAGTATAATCCAAGTAATTAAAGCGGCCATTTTACACATCCCAAATATAAAGAGAGTATCAAATATAAATATATAAACAATCGAGTAAACATAATATTAAATATAAACATAAATGAAGTCCAGTCCAACTGGACTTTCATTGACTGTCATGTTTGATTGCAGAGAATGACAGGAACTTCAGCCAGAGTTTCTAGAGCTATTCCAAGTTTCTTTCAGAAGAAAAGAGCTAATCCTTTTGAGGCACTACTGCAAAGTGAAAATAATGATTACAACAGTAACAGTAGTCTCTCTCAGAATTTCAGTATTTAGATCTTTACATTTTCCCTTGCACCTCGTAAAGCATTGAGAGATGAGTAATGTGTGGATTGCTATCTTCATCTGCTGAATATTCAGCGCAAGAAATCTACGTCCATGTTCTCAAAATGGTTAGCAATGGGTTTAGGTGCTCGTTTCCCCCACTGGTGTGTATGAGCAGGTGTGACACACTTGAAAGCAAGTAAACTGTGCTGTTGGAAATGTTATCAGGCAGAATTAAAATATGAATTTTAATACTCCTAAAATGGTTGTGAGGGAGATTAAAATATCTTCGGTATCAATGGCACGCTAAAATCTGTTCCCACTCAAAAACTTTCAGCTCAACAAATTCCAGTACAGATTTTCTTTCCAGGCCCAAATTACACTAGTCTTAAGCAAAGAGATTACTGCAGAAACAGCAGAAAAAAAGCAGCAAGGTCCGTGGCAAGGCAAAGTCTTACAAACCTTATAAAAATCTTATTTCAAACTTCTATGATGGTATAAAAATTGGTAGATACACAAACTATACAAGGCAAATGGACAGCTGTACTCCAGCAAAGCTCCAAGAAGATGCCTTTTGTCATCATGCCTTCAAGTTATGAAGTTAGGAGATCTTGCAATAACCAAGCAGACTTGCTACGTGCTCAGCTTTCCAGATGGCTGCCTGTCTTCACGAGGGGCACAGGGATAACTCACTCCCTGACACTTCTGCAAAGTCTCTCTCAACAGAACTGTTTGTAAAAGCTCTCTGCCAGCTCAGCCCCTTCCCAGGTGTCAGCCTCCTCTGCAGCCCTGGGAGCTGGTAGCTCCTGGGTCTGACTAGACACAGTTCATCATGATATGGAGACAGAATCTCTGAATGCAACAAGCTGCCTCACTTCCCCCCAGGGACAGGGGCTTCCTCCCATCCCAGGGACAAAACGGAATGCTCTTTGGAGAAAGTCACCCTGTGGCTTGCCTGTTCTTTACTTTTACTATCCCTAAGGTGTACTACTACTGCCATGCAGGAAAATGTACTAATTCATAGCTGATTAAATCATTTATACTACGATAAATTTATATATCAGTATTCTCATATTGATATATAGCCACTTCTTGTCCATGCAACTGCAAGTGCTACATCTTTTTTTGTACAGCTCTCTCAACAATGCAGATGCTTAAAAGTTCAGCCTATGGTTAATTCCAACATTCACAGGGGCACAAAATGAGAGGGCAGGAGGTGGTGTTGGGGAGAGGAATGGCTCCTGCAATAGGGAACAGGCTGTGGCTGATTAGGGACAGGGTGGGCCTGAAGGAGAATTAGGCCATAAAATCAAGGGCTGGGGACTACCAGGAGGACAGAGTTATAGTGTGTATCTCCCTTTTTATTACCTGTGCACAAATGAGCTTGCTGCAGAACAAGGCGATGTGTATTTCTACAAGGAAATGTGTATCTTTAAAAAACAAACCAAACCAAACCTGTCAGGCTATATGCATGGAAATATGGTAACGACAGCTTCTGACAAAAGTGACAGAAATTGGCCCCAAAAGTTAAGTTAATGCAGAATACACAGAAGCAGGCAGAATGGCGTTATCCTACCTCTTAACCTGTGCTAAAGATGGAACAATGAAATACAAATCGATGTACGCTGGGTGCTTATGTTAAGTCCTGTTATGTGATGCTATGGAAAAATGGATACATCTTGATATGTAAGGTCGGGGAGGTGAGTACTAGTACCCAGCAGCAGAGTCCCCATTTAAAAATAGTTCTTTACTCAGATACACTATAGGACTCAATATAGGAGTAACTATGTGACATTACCTGACCTGTGTTATACAGAAAGTCAGATAAGAATGGTCCCATCTGGCCTTAAAACTTGTGAAGTAACATCAGCTGAAGAAGAAACAGAGCAAGTTCAACCCCTGGGCTTTCTCAGAGATTTTCAACCCTAACCAAAAAAGGCAACATTTCAGAGAGAAAAAGGCAGCCTTTCTACATGCATGACTTTATCCTCGCTGCATCCCCAGAGACTGGCAGCAAGGAGTGGCTATACATAAAAGGTGCTACAGAAAAGTTATCTGAAGAAATAAATCATTTAACAGCTACTTAGTCACAAGTAGGACGCTTTTTCAAATACGTACAATTCTTTCTGTTAGACATAGGGCTCATTTCACATACAATATTGTTTGTTTCCTGAGAACACCCAAAAACATTACAAACATAAACTTACAAGAAGAAAAATACCTCTAGTTAAGATCAGGGAAACAATTAAAAAGCTCTTTTACATGAGAAGATATTCTTTTTTCCAACTAATAACTGGTATGTACTTTATATGGATCCCATTCTCATTTGTTACAGTAGCCTGCTACACACACTACACGTGACTTGTTTATAAAAATCAAAACATACATAGATGAGATGATGAAAATACCACATCTTTGGCATGTTACCTTAATTTCTTCAGGTTTAGGGCTACCTAATCCATCTTCCACCTCCATTTTAAACTCAGCAAGCTGTGTTGGAACCATGTTGACCATGGGACTTTCCATCATTCCCAAGGTAGTCACAGTCTCTGAACTTATTCCATCTTTGTAACTCATTACTGGGGAGAAGGCAGGGTGTTGTTCTAAAGAAGGTGGTGTTGGGAACATCCTTTGGAGATCTGCCACAGCTAAATATGATGAAATAATGCACCGTTAATCATTAAAATACAAATTCTCACGGAAATCCAATAAAGAGAAGTGACCTACTCAACACTAGCTCTTATTTAATCAGTTCAAAACCAGCAAAGATTCTACAGACTTACTAGTCCTGACACCAGTATACATCTAGATGAAAAGTTAATTCCTAGGGATACTTTGCAAGCTTATTGTTCAGCAGAAACAAGAAACTGGTGGAGACATAAATTCTATGTACAATTTTAAAAACAACAAAAAAAGTATTTAATAATAAAAGAGACAAACTGACATTAATGCAAAGTTCACCCCAGCAAATGTCACTAAGGAGGAACGGAGCAGTTTCTTCCCTTTTTTAGAGCTGACACCGAGCCCTAAAATGGGAGGCTTTTGGAATTAGTGTGCGCTCAGCTGCGTTTTTCCACTGACATACAGGCACTGTGGTCTCGTTTGGTCCATAGTGACATAACTCCTGAAGAGAGGACAGGCTACTGTTGCTAACACAAACAGGCAATTTTGCTGAGGAATCAGACTGCTAGGCATCCAAAAGTGACAAATGACAGAGGAAGCCACAAAATTATAATTTTGCATCACAAGACATTAAGCCAGGAAAATCTCTGAATTACTTCTCAGTAAATGAACATAATGTAATCATCCATCGTATATTTTTCTTCTTTAAGCAAAACAAACAAACAAAAAACCCCAACAGAAGTGCTTAATAAAGTGTAATGCAATCAAATAAAAATCAGAATAATGTCCTCTTTTTTCTCCCCAGCTACCTTCTTTCTCCTTCCAGCTATCAGCTTCCATATTTATTTTGCTTGAAATTCAGAATACATGCTATCTGTTCCTGACTTGAATTAGGACAGATATTCTCTGGACATAACCACTCCGGTGAATTCACTGTTAAAACACTCAGATTAGAGAAGGGTAAATTCCCACAGGTGTCTCTTCTTAAATACTTTTTCTGACAGACTAAACTCCCAATTCCATTTCCGTTCCTACACATACATCCAACCCGAGCTGACAGGACACAAGGACATACTGTCAAATTCAGTAACTTCTGCAGCCTAAAGATTCTGGAAAATTCATAAATAAATACAGATGGATTTCTGAGCGGTAAACATGGCACTGGGGAAATCCAAACTGGTGAAACAGAGTGAAACCCAAAACTTCAAAAAAACAGAAGTAAGTGATGGGATTAAAATTATGAATAGTATGTGAATATACACACTAACAGTACATTTCTGTAGTATGCTGCTACCTCAGGATGTGCCTCCACTCTGCCTTGGCAGAGCCAAAACCTGAATTCTGTTCTTTTGTGCAGGAGATGAGACAGCCAATCTATTTAATTCTTTAGATAAATTGAAACAACTCAAATAGGTCAAGTCCTCTCAAAATGGAGTTCTGTTGGGAATAACAGTCAAAGCTGAACCCAAAGTCTTTCACAACCTGGAGTAGCAGAGTAAATAATGGGCTATGAATTATTTCCACTCAGCTCTTTTTACATTTTTTTAACCCCTCAATCTTTGAATTAAAAATTTCAAAGACCTTAGTCTTGTCCTGTTATCAGATAAATTAATGTTGAATACAGGTTCAGTAGAACAGGAAAAATCTATTTTCCACCCAGTGCTGACATGAAATATAATCTTCAGGATGCCAGCTGGATTAGCTACTACCTCTGGTTTTCAACAAAGAGAAGCGTGCTTTAGAAACTGGAGGAAGGGGGACAGGAAAGAAGGTTACAGTGAAATGTGGTCAGTGGGACTCTATGATGATGTACACGGCATTTCAGTTCCCGGCAGATACTGCTGTGCCTCGACAGCTGGTGTCAAGGGGACAGCTACAAAACAGGAGTGGAGTGTATCTAACTCATGTCATACAGCTCAGCAGTATATCATTTTCTCACACTCAAGCTCACTCTAGTTAGCAAAATTCTGCAGTGCAGATTCATAAAAAAGTTTAATTACAAAAAATCCCCCAACCCTACAGCAACAGGCTAACTATCATTATTCATTTTCATGTGTGTCATGCTTGAAAAAGCTTTGCATATTTTAAAAAGCTATGGATCAACTAAACCTGTCAAAATCCAATCTCTGTATACTTCAGACTTCTACATTTGAGTAAATCAGCACAGCTTTTATGGGTCCATAAAACTCTGACTCATCTCCTTCAGACTGGTTTTTTCCTTCTCCTCAATTTGTTCTCATTACCAGCTAAAGTTAATGAGAAGGCATTAAAGAATGATTTACAGAGAAATTTGATTTCAGCTTATAGCAGCCACAAAAATCAAACATTCTTCCTCCTCACCACTGAGTAATTTGTAATTCATAATATGATTGGTTAGTATTATACCAGAACAGCTCACCTTCCTCCTCTCACACAAACATACACACATTTCTCTTTCAGCTCAAGAGAAATGCCACCTATATAAACAGAATAATAGAATCATAGGATCATTTTGGTTGGAAAAGACCTTTAAGATCATCAAGTGCAACCATTAACCACTAAAACACGTCTTTATACACCATGTCTACCTGTCTTTTAAATACCTCCAGGGATGGTGACTCCACCACTTCCCTGGGCAGCCTGTTCCAGTGCTTTACTACTCTTTTGGTGAAGAAATTTTTCCTGATATCTGTAAAAGGTGTACAAAGTGTCTTCAGTTAGAACCTACTTCTTCTATTTTAATCATGCACTTCCACAACTAGATTAAACCCTGAAAGTGATTTTAGTCTGAATTTGTCAAATGCTGAATGCAGTTTTCTTCCAAGACAGGTTGCACCATAATGGCCAGTTGGAAAGTCACAGCTTTAAATTCTCTGAATTCTTTAAAAAGAAGAATGATTTGTAGTTAGAGAAGGATGTGGTAATGGTGTAAGTGACAAACTGAAATTAAATACTGAACTGAGAACAGAGGGGACAGCTTCTAAACGAAGATTTGTAACAAATCCCTCCCATGCTTCCTATCTAAGACAAGAGTGTCAACAGAACAGCATATCAAATCTCAGTAGGCACGTTAAAAATATATGTATTTATTACCATCCACTGTTTCCCTTAAAATCTGCTTATCCTCTTTTAATGTTGGCATCTGGGAATTACAGAACAAAATAAGCACACTACCTCTTAGTGCTGAAAAAGTGACATTATAAGGCTCCTAAAAAGGCATTATGGTAGCAATAAGGAGACTGTAACTGCCAACAAAGCGGTAACCAGTTGTTGCTACTTACTTGGTGGGTACGGCACTGCTGTTCTACCATCCTTCCCCACGGGGCGTTCCTCAGACCCTGCTGCGGGCATTTTTGATGACCGAAGAGCTGGTGATACAGCCTAAAAGCAGAATAATCACATACCATATTAAAAAATATACAAAATATTAGAATTCATAAGCTATTAAAATTCTGAAAACTCTCTGAATGAGATTTCACAGGAAAGAAAAAAGAGTCTGGACTTCTTTTTCCTCTCTTTCAACACTAAAACAAGCAAACAAGTCTCTGAAATATTTGCCTGTGTATACACCCCCCCATATATAGATACATACATATAAGCATATATATCTATATTCATACAAATTATATTCAAAATACTATCCCAAACATTGAGCCTGAAATTAATGTGACCACTCCACTTGCTTCTATGTTTGGACTA
>NW_010291815.1:28191-61347 GCF_000700745.2 Antrostomus carolinensis | reverse complement strand
AGAGTGTCATAAACAGACTGTCACAGGGGCAGTATGGATCATTATGGCTGTATTAGATTAAGCCTGAAACCAGTAATTATTCAAATGTTTGCCTTTCTATGGTCTTGATTTTTTCCCCTGGTTATTGATGTAAATGTGTTATTGCTTTTGTATTTCCTAATATTCAGCAGTTATTCCTCTTTGCTGAACAATACTGAAATAAACTGCTCGTAGGAAGAGAAAGAAACATGCTTCAGAGAATTGCTGAAATTCAGTGAGGCTGAATTTATTTTTCTTTGGGCAGCTTCTCAGACAAGTTAAAAGAACAACTCACCAGTTAACGAAACTGGGATCTTTTCCATAACTCTCAAACTAACACTAAATACTGACAAGGGCAAAGGACAGGAAACCAGATGGAATGCATTCAGAAAGCCAATGCACTGCTTGACCTGCGGAAGGATTCTTCTAGCCTGTCTGCAATGACTGGGTCAGTGACTCAGTTGTACACAGGCTCCCCTCATGACTGAAAAACTGTCCAACAACAGAAGCTTTGATGTCACCCAAGTGATCTCCTAATGTTCCTCAACTATACACAGTGATGTTTTCTCTCTTTGATGGATCTCCTGACAGGACACCTGTCCTTGCTAGCAGTTCCTCCTAGTTAAAATCCAAGCCTGCCTACCTGGGAACTCTCCCTGTTGTCTATAACCGCTCCCCACTAGGATTCCATCCCCCTCCTCCATTTATTTGGCTAAGGTTTAAGTCTTCAGAATACTCAGTCCTACAAAGACTTACACCAAGCTCATCTTCATCTGAATTATCAAAGATATTATCTAGATCATGAAGTGATGGAGCCAGATCCGTCACCTGTGTGAGGCTACCAGAGCCTACTCGACCTGCAGCGTTGTCTTGCCGGGTATCTGTCAAAAAGAAAGAGAAAAACACATGGAAAATGAGAGCAAAGTTAAGAAACATAAAATTGTCGTTTTCAGTTTTACTTTTCACTCTGAACAGGAGAAAAGCAAGAGTCACTGAGGCTCCTTTCCTACGATGTAGCTGAGAAATAGCCTTGCAGTCAAGTTTTAAGCAAGCACTGAAGGTCAACCAGGAAAGAATCAAGGTAGCTACTGCTCATTTAATATTCTAAAAAAAACCCAACAAAAAACAAAAACCAAAACCAAACCAAAAAACCAGAATCAAGTTTTTTCCCATCTCAGGAGCTGTCTGTAGCTCTCAAGATACAGTAAAATGCTCAGTATGTGATTTTCCCTTTCAGATTTTATTGCAGAGCTTTAAGCATTTTTGCTTTGCAGAGCGAATTAAGGAGCTTTTACTCACCAGTCTTAGGAGCAGAACTGAAAATAGACATGGCATCTTTTCCATCAGGAACTGGTGTGGAATGACCCGGTGTGGAGATTTCCTTGGTACCAATTCCATCTTCTGACTATACAAAAAATCCAAGAGTTTTTAATGGACGTTAATTTAATTACCTAAGAACAGCTGTTTTCCTATGTCAAGCCAAACTCAGAGCTCTGGATTCAGTGCTTTGAGAACATTTAAGAAGGGAAAAGAATAAAGTTGTCTGCTGCTTATCAGGAAAAACATGATGTAACGTATCATTGTCTATGATTTGCAAAGGATTCCACATACATCAGCTAACTCTGACAGCCAGTACTGATAATTAGCCACCTCCATTGCTCTAGAAAGCCCATCTAGAATTTTAATTATGGTGGCTACTCTGACAAGAACAAATGAGTGAGTAGCCAGACAATGAAACAGCTCCATAATGAATGAGGGCTGCGTACAGGGCTGGTGATGAACAAAGAATGATGATCAAATTGTTTTCTTTCACATCTGGAAGAACATCTCTAAGTAAATGTTTAAAGTGTCCCTGCCACAAATCCTCTCAGCAGAAGGCTACACTAATTTTGCCCAAGGGAAGAAAAATAAACTTGGGTTGAAGAGCTCTGAGCTTTGCAGTGAGGTGATATGTCAAGCTGTAGCAAGCAAGGAGGAAAAAACAAACAAACAAAAAAAAGCCCAGCAAATTCTTTCATCTCTACATGTGAATATAAGGCTCAAAGTATTTTATTTCTTAGCTGAAATCTGGAACCTGCTGCTGGACAAGCTGGATATACATAAACAGGAAATACTCCTTGCAACAGCAGTGTTCTCACATACAAACAGGTTCAGAGGGATGTCAGCAAATACAAGTTCAAAAATATCACAGTGAAACAAAGTTTTTTCCTGTGAGCTTGTGCAGGAAGAAATACAGAATCTCTCTGATTTTGATCTGTGGAACAGGCTTGTGTCTTCCCAAGAGCTGCAGAGCAAATACTGTGCTACAGGACTTTTAAGTCACAGAAGAATATTAATGATAAAGATTCTGGATTTAAATATTACCTTGATCTTCTTCAAAGGATCTTTCTCAGCCCCAAGTTTGCATTTTTTACTGCCAGTGAAGCTGTACTTTATATCACCATCTTCAAAAGTGTAAGGATCACTAGCATCCCCCAGGCCTTCTCCAGGTGGTTGTATTAGAGGCAAGGGGTCAAGATAGTTCAGTGTCTGCACTGGTTTCTGCTCTTCCAAAATTTTAAACCGTTTATTAGGTTGTCCTAAGAGCCTGAAAGTAAAAATAAACAAGCAAACAAAGGCATCATGAAACAAAACAAACATAACTTACAGCAGAGAAAAAGAACAGCCCTTAAGACCTGTAGCTGTCACACAAAAATACAACCCAGGGTTCACTCCACCCCCTCTGATCTCTCAGAAATACGTTTTTTCCTCAAGTAAATGATGCACTTGCCTACATTTAGTATCAAACATTTTGTTGTATTAAGAACTTCTACTTTGGGACACCAAATAAAGAATTAATCTTGTCACTATATAAATAAAACCACTCTAACGTACACATAACCTTTTCAGCCTAGCAAACTCCATTATAATTACTAAAATCAATGTCATAACTCAGAAATCGTTCCTCAATTAATTTTAACCTATACATTTTCACTAACTACTCGCTTTGGTACATTTCTTCTGCACGTTGTCAGAATGCAAAAGTAAATTTTAGGTTGGTATAAAATTAATTCAAATTCTCATGCCAAAGTTAAAATAAACAAACAAATAAATAATCTTCACATAAAAGGTAATTCATGTTTAAAAAAATTAAAAAGAAAGAGACAGCTAAAATTCCTTAAAATCCAGGTAGTTCATGTTCTTCACTAAGGAAGATACAGTAGCTTTTCTAAAGTAGCATTTACAAAAGGTTATAATTTGCTCTGTCTGTTTACAGACCAGAGACCCTGTTAGGGTTTTTCAGTTTCAATCCTACAAAGTTAACAGCAAAGCTGCCAATGAAGATGTGACAATGGGTTTACAAAAAAGCACAATATAGTATCAGCTACTACTTACAGAAAGCATGGTCCAGTGCAATTTTAAACCCCCACAATTGGACAAACCACAATTAATTGCCTCTACAGTGCCATAAACAGAATTTAATTAAAACCAAGCACTTATGTGGCTGGAAGGTTGTGTAACTAAACACAGATTTTCTTTTTTTAAATGATCAGAAGACATAAGCCTAATAAAGCTCTTACACTTGCTCAAATTATTGTGATATAGGTTATAAAAAGATTTATCAGTTCTTATAATGTCCAACAGAAAAAAAAATAAGGCCTAGTACAATAGCACATTCCTATGTTTTAATATTTAATGTCATCTCCAGCATACGTCATCTGTGACGTTACAGTGAAGCCTTCTACTTGCTTCAGTTTCAGCTGAGCACAGAATTTGGCCATGCTCATAATTTAATAAAGCCAACACTCAGATCAGTTTGTGCTCTCACCTTTTCAGCGCAGTGCTGTCCGAGTTTATTTCCATCTTGGCATCGTATCTCTCACATGGAAGATCTGGTGGCCTGAACTCTGGATCGTCACTCGCTGGGAGACTGTAGGTTCTCCACATATCTACTGACTCATTGTTCTGAATGATCCCACAGTATAATGCTGTCTCACTGACCTCTGCCATCAGAGGCAACCTCTGTCCAACAAGGACTGTCCTGTCATCTAAGCTGGGCAACGGCTGCAGCTCCAGCCCACTGCCATAGAGTGCTGGGTTTACAGGTACGGAAGGTGGATCCAGGTTCTCTGCCTCCTGACCTCTTGGCTGGGGACTAAGTGTGGGAGGCAGAGGGGACGTTGGGGAATGGGGTGAATCCATAGGATTCATATTCATTTGCTTGCCCGGATTTCTAGCAGATATAGAGAGCGGCTTCTCGTATTTTCTGGAATTAGGGACTTCTAAAGAGGGCTCCATTCCAGCTAATCCCAGTTTCTGCCCTGATGTGTCCTGCTCCATGCATAGCTCTTCAGTCACAGAGGGCCGATGGTGAAATGGCATCATAGGCCTCTTCTGCAGTTTATCTCCTTTTTCCTGTCTCTCTGTTGTTTTGTGCTTTGAAGAGGCGGGAGGTGGCAATGATGAAGATGATGATGTTCCCACACTGAATCCTGGCTGATTTATCGTTGGGGGACGGCTGGAGCCAGCAGCACACCGCTGTTTGAAAACCTTGTGCCTGAAAGCAGAGGCAGAAACAAGTCACTGCATGGTTTACACAGTTATCTGATCTAATGGGGGGAAAAAAACCCAAACCCCAAACAAGAAATCTAATGTGTATTCCTGATCTCTTAACAGATTCTGGAATGGTCATATGATCTGGATTGGGTCCTTCAAGATCACTTGGCTGCAGTTTCTCTGACCTATAGAATGGAAAATTACAGTCTCCAGAAAATAGCATTCAAAGGCAAGATTTAATGTTTATAAAAGCTTAGTACTGCTCAGATGGAAGGTCATGTAACAAAACAAATCCAAGCTACTGTTGTTTTCATTCCTCTAAAGAGAGATAGCCCTTCAAATAAAATGATTGCTGCGGAACTACACCACTACTCTCGCACACTCCTGAGCATCTGTTACCAAAGATACAGATCAGAATTGTTTTAGTTACGTTCACAGATGCAATAGAGAGCAGGACGCTTTCCTGGCAGTTTCCTCCTCCATATCAGGTAAGGAAAAAGAAGTACAACTCTAGTCCAAAAACAAAAATAAAAGAAAGAAAACCACCAAAAACAAAACAAAAAAGCAACTACCAGCTGGTGAAGAAAGCACAAACAAATATACTAAAATATTCAAAACAAAAAAATGCAGTAACATAACAAATTTATTACTGGCTCTATATTAAAATATGGGTTTTTTCAATTTGTACCCAGTATCTTTAAGATTGGGAAGCACAGGACTGAATTTCAGTATTTCAGGTACTGCTAAACAGTATTTTCACCATCTAGCTGATGGTCCTCCCAAGGACGTTACAACAGGGACGTCTAACTCTGGCCATATTTTTATTGGCCTTTTTTTTCGGTTTGGAATTTTTTTATTTAGCTGTTTGTTTGGTTTTGTTAAGCTCAGCAGAAACTGAAAGACATATTGTGCTTTATATTTATATCTGTTTTAAAGTCAAATACCATTTCAAAATAAATCACTCCATTCCTATTTTTGTTTATAAACAACAGTATCTAGGACAGCAATAAAACATTTCCAGACATGTAACATGCTTCTTACTCACAAAGATAAACGACATTATCGCAAGTAAAGTGGACTGCTTGATGGAAGAAAACTAATTCTGCTTTTATGACTTAGCTATGAAAACATCTCAGTTTTATAGCACCCAGTGGCTGTCAAATGGCACAAACACAACTTCTTGTACTTGCTACATCTTTTACGTGTAACCATCCGTGTTGTGTGGGATTGTCCTGCCCTTCTTCGTGGGCTTTGCTGTTATCAGGACACGTTGCAAATTCTCTGCCACAGCAGATGGTCTTTAGCTGCTATGACCCGTAACGTGGAGCTAATGCCCTGGTGACTGAAGATTTGCCTTAAGCATGTTCTTGTAACATTTCATTGACTTAATTCTCCATCGTTCACTCTATTTTAACTTACTGCAGAAAATTATTTTAGACATTCTGTTCTTCAACACATAAAGTTAGGTCTGTAGAAGATTGAATTTGATGCTGAGTACCAGACAACCCTGTAAGACTCCAAATTTAAGATCAAACCTTGATATTAATACTCTAATTTATGCAATACATATAATGGGCACAGTAATGACTAAAACAATGTCTATATAACAGTAGCTGTGCAGTTTCTGCAGCTACACACAAAATTTTCACTTCAAGCATAATGTTTTAGTTTCCCAGTTGCTGTGTTTACTAACTCCAGCATGATGTAGTTATCACTGGAGGTGACAGGAGAGGGGGGAGGCAGGGGAAAAACATTGCAAAGGAGTTAGTATAGCACAATTAGTGTTTCTGTTTGATCATACAAATGACATTTACATCTCCGAATACTTAAGGAATAATATCTTTAGGTCATAAAAACATCTTTATCATTCTTATAAGTAGATGGCGACCTTAAGAATTAAAAATGTCAATAAAATCTGATTCACAGAACTATTTCACTGCAAACTGTTTGGTTTTGGTTTTTTTTCCTAGCCCAGTAACATCTCTCTGATAATTTTAAGAATGTTAAGCAGAACTGGTGGTGCTGGTTTGCCTTACCTGAGTGATTAGCACTGGAACTTTAAGCATTCATCAAAGATGACAGATAATTTAATAAACTCTTAAAGTGTTTGTGTAAGTGAGTTGTGATTTCTTTTTGATCAGTTGACAGTGGATGATCATGCTGCAAAGGTTTTATATTCTCTTGGGTGTTTTTTGGTGTCAGATGAATCATGGCAGACTGACAAGAGGTACATGGAGTAGAGTGATTCTCAGGGAATCCCTCAGCCCTCCACACAGGGACAGTAGCACTCTCCCTTCTATCAGGATGCTCTGAAAATTAGGCAGCTTCTGCCCTTCTTCATCATGAGTCTGAGTACTCCAGACTTTAAAGCTCACATTTCTGAAAAGCTTGAAGGATGAGTTCATTATGAAAACGAAATGTTTGAGTGACTGCAGCCCCCATTCTCTATTCTAAGATCATTTTTTCCACTCAAGTTGACTACTGCAAGTGGCAATGATATGAGATGCATATTAATCACCTGAATATGAGTGATGATCACAGTTTTGATATTAGAGCTTCCTCTTCTCTCAGCTAAAACATACTCCCTTTTCTAAGTGAACCTTCGTCTGAATTGAACAGAGCTCTTCCAATATGATAAATGTTCACTCTCTTCAAAGCTCACCTGGAACAAGAACAACTGACTCTTTGGACTGGATCCACAAAATCCCAAGAAACAGGATTGTTAGGAACTTCCTCTTCCAAATTTGCAGTTGTCATTTGATTCCTCCTGAAGAAGATAAAATTATTTAAGTAGTTATTACCTTTTGTAAAACGTAATTTTAAACCACTTTTGTGTAAATTCACAAATGTTCTCCTCAAATAAATTCCTTCTACTTCACCTTTGCAATAGAATTATGTATTTAACAGTAGCTCCCCCTACTATTCCTTAAAACTTACAGTTTGATTTACATGGGAGGGTGGTACCAGCTCTACATCAGAGAGCTCTGTCTGGAGTTTGAGCGCAAGAAGCAAGTGGCAAACAATTTAAACTGAATCTGGAAATTCTTTTGACATATCCAATGAGGATATTGCATGGAAATAGTGAAAAATGAAGATTTCGGGGCACGCTAGGCCATAAATATACTTGAAATCTCCAGTAATAAAGGCCTACAATACTAACAACATGAATTTACCATATCCTTGTCAATTGGAATTGTAGTCTAACACGTGTAATGTATAATGCCTTACAAATATTACCCTTCGAGTTCTAAATATCAAATCTATACTGTTTCTTCTTCAGTCACTCAACTTTCAGTCTAGTAACTACAACTGGAGCTAGAAACTGCAATCAATAAATCTGAAAGCATCTAGCTGAAGGCACATATTATAGATTTGTAACCTCAAAGACTGTCATAATTAAGATACACAACTGCAAACACAACGTTAATTATTAGGAGTTTGCAGCCAAACACAGTAACAAATTTTCTTTGTCAATGCTGTTCTGTATCATTAGCTTTGATTAGTGGCAAAAGAATTCTATGAGGAATAACATTATCTAAGGGAAAACCATTACAATTTGAACTATACACTATATGCAATTAATGAACAAAACCATCAGGACTACTGCCTTACTTGGACTGTGACCTGTTGAGAATGCATTCCTTCCAGACACGGTGAACCATATGATTGTGAAATTTTGGAGTAATCTTGCCTGATTTCTTCGGACTGTGTACACTGACCGTCCCCTCCTGCACAGCTGAATGGCTGATACTGCTCTGAGAGCATCCACTTTCTCCTGCAATGTAAATTAAACATTAATGCTACAGCCGTTCTTAATATTCACATTTGATAATTTCTCCTGAAAAGAGTTTCCCTCTTATAAGGCTGCTGACAACACAGATGTTCACATTCACTAGGAAATGCTTAAAGCATCATTATAAAAGACAGAATGAACTACATTTCAAAGCAATGCTTACCTTTGGGGTAACAAAGACAGCACTAGGTTATACCAGGTACAAGAGTCGTGCGAGTACTGCACCTCGCCTGAGAGAATATCCTCCACCACTTAAACGGAGGGGGTTTAGATACCCCTACAGCTTTGTACTGAATCACTAAGGAACAATGCAGATAGGTAGAGGTTTTTTCCAAATTATCCTGGATGTTAAACTTGAATTTATATAGTCTTTGGTCAGTTGCTTTAATGACTAAATTTATTAAAATATGGATGGTTCTAAAAATATCTATTTAAGAAAATCAGTAATTGACAGAGACTATTTCAAAGCAAGAATCACTTCTTTATGTTCAAGATAAAACTTCACTGAAGAAATGAATGGATTAGTGTGATGCTATTTCTGTCTAATATGCTTGAACTGAAATACCAGAATCAAACCTTGCTTTGGTAAAATCTTCCAGTTGAAATGCAGACCACTACAGAAACTGTTCACCACTTGATCATTAGTATATACTAATAACTCAGTATGTGAGCTTCTCTGTAATGCTCTATGATTATCAAAGAGAACAAATGAAGATATTACTTCAACATGTTAATAGCCTGAAAAACTGATCTACATTCTGCACTTCATTTCCTTCTGTCTGTGATGCAGAAATCTTACCAGCTATTATATAAGCAGATGTTTCTTTTCCTACTATGAAATATGGTTTTGTTTTAGATTAACTGAAATCTATCTAACACGATCTTCTTTACAAACACAAACTACAGCAGTAGAGGGAGCTTTAGGTTCGTTTGGCCTGGCGAGTGAGTAACACTTCTCTGTGCTCTGGATGGAAAGTAGGTAAGGATATGCTGCATTTTAACAAGGTCAAATCAGTGTACAGAACATTTCGTCCTGTCTGACGCAATTTAAGAAGCCTTAAGAATGAAATGCTAAAGGATTCACTGCTATACATCACTGATCTAACAAGGTATTTCTGCTGATTTCTGTTAGGTGACTTTCAAAATACAACTTTTAACATTGTGCACAAGCTGCCTAACCCTGGAACTTCTTTGATTCTTTGTGCTTATTTTTTTTTCCTCCAGTTAGAAGTTCTCTGATTCTCTTTTTGTAAAAAAATTCTAATTAATAAAGAGGCAGACAAATAAATAAATCTGACATACTGAGGTTGGTGGCTCTAAGTGGCTTTCGAATGTTCTACAACATTGTGAATTTAACAAATGATTAAAAAAAAAAAAACAGATCAAAACTTCAGAATTAGCAAATCTGTCCTTTCGCAGGGGAGAGGTATGTGTACATATAAACAAATGTGAAGCACACACATATACATTGAATGTGTCATAGCAGGACAGTTAAAACTGCCAAGGGGCTGGGGGGGTGGGGGGAAGTACAATGGAAATGGAAGGTTGGAAGATATGAGAAGATAACCAAGGAGCTACCAGAGCTTTCAAGTTACATTTGAGTGCAGTAACTATTGTTTTCCAAAATCCTGTAGGATTTTTATACTGTACAGTACAGCAACACAAGGCATAACATGAAACAGAATTTTTCAGCAAGCAAAAACATTTTGTTCTCATCCAGCGACATTAATTCTCACCCATGAAAATCACTAACAATACTGGGACACACAGTTCCAGAATTGTGTTACAACTCTGTCATATAATGGTATAAATACTGGAGGACACAACCAGCCACACACCAGAGGTCACTTCACAATCCCTACCGTGCTGTTTGTTTTACACGTGAGCCATTCTCTCTAGTGTCAGTAGCAATTTGTTTTACCACATCCTTTAGACATAATCATGGAAAATATGGTTGAAAGAGACCTGAAGAGAGCACCTAGTCCATCCCTTGCTTCAAAGCTGGATCAATATATTTGACTAACCTGTTCTTTGAAAAGAAACAAAACCCCCCAAAACCCCAACTCAGCTAATGGAAATTCTGTAGCTTCCCACCAGCCAATTTCCTCCAACACTTCATTATCCTTCCTCAGAGAAAGTTTTGCCTCATGTTTAACCTAGTTTTGCCTTGCTCCAGTTTAGGTTCATTACATTTTGGTTGCAGAGAAAAGATGATTCTTTTTCTCCTTTTATGTCTCTGAAGACTGTTAGACCACCTCTCCTTCAAACTTCTCTAGACTAAACAAGCTCAATTCTTTCCATCTCTTCCTGTAGGTCTTGTTTGCAAAATAATAGTTCGTCCTGTACTTTTCTGAACTCCATCCAATTTGTCCACATCTTTAAGCATTCAAAACCACATTTTTACAAGTATGGGGAAGAAATGAAGTATTATTCATGTGTCTCAGACTAATCCAGTTTATGTATCCCATGCACTGATTCTGATCTGCACGACATTTTTCAAGGTCTTTTAAAATGGTGTATGATAAAATATAAAGGAATCTTTTCATTACTCACTGGAGAGGCACCCCTCTGACACCATTTCATATTGCCCTCAAACAATAGCAGAGATCAAACAGACACCATGACTGCCAGATTGGACAATATGAACATTTTTTAAATACTAATAGTTTATAAATATTCTAAAATAGAATCCCCTTCTGATACTGTACAAGTTTTAACAGGGATCTGAAAAATTTAAAAATACAATAACACATTGAAATATGCAGCAATATTGCAATAGAGATGGCAATTTAGAAGTCAACTATCTTGCTTCAGTTAGTTACTAATAAACATTTTGCTTATTTTAACTATCAGATGCCTTGAAAAATACTATTCAAAAAGGATTTAAATCTCACATTCTATATTATTAGCAGTAAATACTAAATACTTTGATTGTCTTCATATACAGGCACTGTTCATGGACAAGTGAATCCAAACCAATACTTCCATGGCAGTGAAGCCAATGATGACTGGTTTTCTTTGGCTCTGCACCAAGATTGATCCTCTTGATGTGACAGAACTACCTAATAAAGGCTGAGCTGGCTTGGTAGCTCCTTAAACCTCAGTGAGGGTCTAACAAGGATTCTTTATCCCCATCTGCCTGCACAGTCTCACAGAAACTTGAAGGAACTTCATGTCTTCGACACTTCTACTGCTCTATGAATTTGACAAGCACAAGTTCAAGCAGAAGAAGGCTGCCCAGTGGTGAGTGGAGTCTCTAAATCATTTTCCTGATGTGACTCAAGTCAGAGAATCTTTTGTGAACTGAGAACTCAATTCCAAATAATAGTCATTTGCAAAGCATAAAACATGCCAGTGCTTGTGAAATTATTATTAATAAAGGTTACAAGGAGAGGCTGAGAAACCTGGGGGAGGAATCTTATCAATGTAGACAAATACCTGACAGGGAGAATAGAGAGGACACAACCATGGGTGTCCAGCGAAGAGGCAATGGGCCTAAACTGAAATACAGGAAACTCCATTTAAACAGAAGAACAAACTCTGGAACAGGTTGCCCAGAGAGGTTGTGGAGTCTCCATCCTCAGCGATATTCAAAACCTGATCGGACAATGTCCTGAGCAACCTGCTCTGCCTGACCCTGCTTTGAGCAGCAGGTAAGATAAGACAATCTCCGAAGGTCCCTTCCAACCTCAACTATCTTCTAATTGTTATTGACTGCCAAATTACACAGAAAAAATAAATAATTAGTTGTAAACATGCCTTAAGAACATTTTTTGAGGGGAGAAAAAAAATCACTGAATTTATTTTTTCTACATCAGATTTTTTTTCTTTATTATCTTAGAAGTTTGCACTCAAACAGATGTTTGACTCCCCTATTCCTTAGTTCTCATTTGAAATTGTAGTCCTGAATTCATTACAGCATAAACACAGTGACAGCAATTAATCTTAAGGTCTTGTCTGTATTCCAGATGATGACAGGTTATAGATATTCATTTTCATTTCTGAGGATCAACGGGATACATGTATTCATCTCAATTAAGCAAGATTTTAAGGATCTAGTACCCCACATTCCAAGCATTCAGATGGCTTCTGAGATCAGACCTACTATGGATCCAAATGCTTGAAAGGGGCATATTCTATCCAGACAAAACACGTAGCTCACTTGCAAATATTAAGCAGCACTCTGTTTGCAATCTGCATATCATGCAAGCCTAAGTCAGGCCTCGTTTGGGAAACCAAGCTCCTCATTATTCCAGAGACTTACGCATTTCTTTTGAATGGCCCTTAATTAAAACCCCACTGTGTTGGGCAAAACTAGTAGCTAGCATTTCCAAATTTCTATTATACCAAGATGAACGCTTCGTTAAGTGCTGTATTTCCAGCTCTTTACAAAAAAGAGCTACATACTCTTGTATATTCACAGTCCTCTCGTGCCACAATGCATCAATATCCTCCTCCCATCTCAACACATGAAAACAAACACTTCATAAACGCTGGCAAAATCTGTCTCAAACACTGCCAGAATCTAGTCTCTCAGGTACTCGCACTACTGCACAAAGACAATGCAGTTATAGAAAATGGAGCTTAACTGAATTCACCAAGTTTTGATTAAAGATGTGTCTCCTTCAGGGGTGTTTAAAGCATTGTCTTTCATTTACTACAGACCTACAGAAAAAGTCCTCTCCTAACTTTCAGTCTGTTGCTGGTCTTTAATCTGCTACCATTCACATACTTATCCTCACTTACCATGAGCTGTGTGAAAATAAAAGATTAACTCCAGCCTCACAAATTTCTTGCTTACCCATAACAGCCTGCTCTGGAGAAGTAGGTGGCGTGAGCGGCATCCCACAGGTACTAGCAGGATCTTTCACGCTTCCAAGCCCCTGCTGTCCCACATTTATATGGCCTCCAGTATTGGCAGTGTTGTGTGACATGGGGATGTCACTCTGGGAGATGAGAACAAAGGCTGAAGGATACACCATCCTTACACCACCTACAAAGAAATGGAAAAATACAAATCTGAAATATACCTTATGATATTCAGCAGCCCTAGCTGCTTCAACTTGTTTTCAATGTCAATTAGACAAAACTTATCATCTGAAATATAAAGAGCTAAGAAATTTTAGACACTAATATACACCTAACCCTCTATAACCAGTACAGAGCTGAAACAAGTAGCTTGATGCTGTGAATAATAGCATGTGGGATACAGGGAGTACAAAAGCTCGAGGCAAGATAACTAGTCAGATGTTCCAGTGCCAGGAGAGCTACAAGAGAAGATAGGAAAATTATAATGGTTGTTTCTGATTAATTAGATTTTTTTTTTTTTTTTTAAATCATGTGGAGGAAAAGAATCCTTCAGGCAGAATCCTGAAACTTACCAACAATGACTTCAACTGCCACAGGGAAATCGTTGTCATATCCCAACTCTTCCTCCTCTTTCATCCCTTCTTTTTTCTTCAGCACCATAGGGTAAAAATACTGCCATTCCTCCATCAATTTACGAGTTGCTGGGTCTGACATCTTGTATGACTGGCCCGTGAGGGTACCATTTAAACCATAAGGACTCACCAAAACTGCAAAGTAAGAACAACAGTCCCTGCAGGATGTGCATTTCAGCCATGTATCAGCCAGGCTCTGCCTCCCTGGCTGGAGTCACTGTTCCATTCGCATGTTGATTCCCTGTCTTTAGGGAAAGCTACTGCAAAATCAGGTAAGGGTGTGAATTTCAAGCGACGTTACACTGCACCAGCTTCCTGTACATCCATCCTTACTGAGCTAAAAATGGCCCTTTTTGCAGTTTAGTTTAGTAATTTCCACAATGAACTTATTATCTAAGTGTAGATAACACTCGCTATGGCCAAGGGATGACCATACATGGCAATAAGAGAGGACAGACACTCAGCAACAGGGATTTTACCAGGAACATATGGTATTAGAGACTTCTCAGCATTAAAAAGATGATAATACCTGAAGACAATGACAGTCATGACAAATAAGGAGAACTAATTGCTCAACAACAGGTATTTCTATTCAGACTCAGTTTTGCTTTCAGTTGTATTTGATTTGAGAGTAATGAATTTAGCTCACTGAAATGAAACCTTTTATGATTTAAATGTCTGAGCCTCTGTCAAAACTTTACATTTAATAACAAAATGTTTTTCAATAAAGCCTCTATAAATTAATGTCTCTGTAAATGCTCATTTTATAGTCTCTGGGTGTTTCTTTACTGCATGTTTAATTTTATAAAAATTTATTGTTTTAATTGCTTTGAAATGATGATTACAGACAGTAGTGAAGACAGTGTAACTCAGTGACTCAAATATTCTTCAATTTTTTTGACGTAGAGTGTTGCACCACAATTGCATCATGAATTTAATAAGTCATTAACTTAATTCTATAAACCCCTAATTTCTTACACTGGCAAATAAACAGTCACAGATACTTCAAGTTTTTCATTGTTTCTGATGCATTTTCACACACATCTTTGCAAATAAAAATAAAAAGTTGGCAATCTATGAATGAAAAGTACTCCTGAGTTAGATAAGCTTAGTATTTGTATTCACACAGCACTGAAGTTACAGATTTGAGCCCACTGATCTAGATACCACGTAAGAAAATCAAATCAGGGCACTCACTTTCTTAAATAATAAGTTTTTTTTAAACAAAAATGATTAATATCTTTGTTTCATTTAGTATATGCATGTAGCTTTATAACCAAGGTTAACAAATAGAAAGGTTTGGAAAATTCCCATACAATTTATGGCTGACTCCAGTGCTGAAGTCCTGGCAACATTTCCCTTATGTCTACAACTTTCTGAAGAGCAAATCAAGCTATTTGAAGAGTTACTTAATCTCACTTTATTCCTCTCTGAAGATAACATCACCAGGAGCAAAGTCCTCGCCACACAGGAGCGAGGTTCAGCACACAAAGTTCCACCTTACCTTGGAAGGGCGAGGGGGAGGACTGGGCCATATGGATATGCTCTTCGTTGATCAGGTAGATTGGCTGGTGCTGAGCAATCTCCACACTTGTGCACACATTGCTTTCCCCGTGAAGGAAGAATGTGAAGGCACATGACAAATGTTCACTGGAGAAGGGGGAAGACAAACGAGAAACAGATTTATTAGCATGTTAATGAACTCATAGGAGGCAGTGATTCCAGAGCCTTAGAGGCCAAATCTATACTCCTTGGTTTTGTCACTTGTGGCTGCTGAGCACAGGTTCATTGACTGATTGATATTCATATACGACAGAATGACTTGCCACTGGGCAACTATCTGACAATGCTGGCACCCATCTCAAGGATTTGTTTTCCTACTTGTTTCAATTAATGAGATCATTACCAACAAATGGGATTTTAACCAAGATTCTAGTAGTAAAAGTAAGGGTCTTCAGAAAGAAAAAGGAATTATTTAAAATTCACTTTGCAATGGGTTCTAGCTGGAAAGGAATAAAAAAGGAATAGGAAAGATGTTTGTCTAACGCCTCAGGAGAAACTCCCTTAAAGAAAATAAAAGCACATGAATATTACAAAAAGCCGATGGTTGTCGAAGATGAACCGTGGATGTGCCACTCACGATTAAACTTAATTTGAAATGAATGGTATTTAAAATGTTCCCACTTTATTCTACCCATAGAACGATCTCCCATCATAGCTAACTATTTGCTTAAACATTCCTTGCCACAAAGCCACAAGAAAAACAAAACAAAACACATTTCATGCTTTTTATCATCATTTTAATCAACTAAAAATTTACAGAGCTGAAGTGGTAATTACGCAGTAATTTCTCTGTCCAATACAATAGCTGCTCACAGGTTTATAACCGATGGCTTTGGCACTGGGCCAGCCATAATGTAACTGGTATTTTAAAGATAGCTCTTAACTACCTTCACCAAAAAGAAATAACACAGGCAACTACAGCAGTTTCATTTAGTATTTAAGTCAACCAACTGCTCCCCTACTGTCAATGATTGTTAAACAAAGGCACTGATGGTCTAGAATAGGAAGCTGCTTTAATCTCACTACATCTCTGAAGGATTCTACACATTGTGTAAAGCAACTTTTTGTCCTGTACTAGGAGTTACTCCTTGGTGAGCCTCAAATGCTACTCACAAAACAAACAAACAAAAAAACCACACCAAACAAACCAAACACAGAAAATGGTCAGTTGAGAAAAATCTGGAGAGAAAAGGCTACTTAAATGACAAATAACAATTAGACTTCCCTGGTGCTACCATCCTGTATTCACAAGTACTTTGTAGCAATCATTTAATTCCATGAAATAAAAGGTTTAATTAGATTTCCATTTTCACAAGGGAAAGAAGTTTCACTATCACTAGTGTTGCAGAAGTAAACTGATCATTATTTTACATGGGGAGAAGGAGGGAAAGGACATGGGACAAAATGGATCATAGATTCCAGGTATTTCTATCCAGCTATGGCCCCACAAAGAAAAACAAATCCGTTCATGTTCAAACAAAAAAATAGATAAATAGAAGAATGGATTTCTGTGCACATGGGAAATATAAAAATAAAAGAAAACCCAACTATCTAATCAAAACCTATTAGCTTCCTTACACAGGATGATAGCCCTTAATATAAAAAAGGTCTTAATAAATAAAGAAAAGATGAGAAATCTGGTCTAAGATCAAGCGGGGATAATCTCTGCAAAGAGTTCAGCATGCAGCAGGGCAGCCTTTCTAAAGCAGAGAGCAAAGCTATTTGTAAAGCAGTCATTTTCAACTCCTGTCTTTAGGATATCACACAGAAATCCTCCCGATTCCACAAGCTTCCTACAGTGTCTGACTGTGAAAGTCTTGCTTGTCTTCTATTGAACTGAAGAAAAAACCAGCCTTCTGGGACCACACAGGGACTCCTTCAAGCCTCTTGCAAAGTGGTCTGGCATGAACAAATCACCTGCAACCTTATGCAACATTCACAGCTATCCCTAAACATTGTCAGAGTAAGAAATAGACAAAATCAGAGCTTTAAGTAGAAAAGATCTATTTGTTTTTGCAGGGAAGAGAAGGCATGCCACTAACTTTTTCAACTGAGAATCAGCTAAAACCAAAATTAATAATTAAATTTAAAAAATAATAATTAAACAGCCTCGGAGTAAAAGCGTATACAAGTAATTACAGGAAAGAAGACACACAAATACAATATTAGCCCTTTTTTTCCCTGCAAATACGACAGATTAAAGAATAATAGTAATGAATATTACCACTCCTGACCAGCAATAAATACTTTATTAGTAAAAGGGGGATTATTTCTAGCACTGGATCTGAAGTCAATCATGCTCAGCTATAGAAAGAGAACCAAGAGGTCTCATTCACTGAAATCCCCCTTTTCTCCAGCCCACTGACAAGCCCTGATGGCAGGAGCCCACGGCAGGAGCCCACAGTCGGTCTGCGCAGGCCAGCACGGCGCGTCCCTTCCCCTGGGGTGGTCGGTCTTACCGGGCTGCGCGAGAGAACAAACTCTTACATCAGTTCTATGATCTCCCTGGTGCCAGAGTCGTTGCTATAAGCTCAGCTTTCAAGACCAAATATAATAAAGATCAAGGCCTGGGAACTTCCTATATCCCTAATAAGCTTCTGTCAGAGTCAGAGAAAAATGTTTATTTTTGTAACAAACATGAATTTTATTTCACGAAAATATCATCAGTGCACTCTGTGATGAATTCCACTCAGGCATGTCCATCCCAGCCCCCTGACATCCCTGTCTTCAGGACATTTCACACAATTCCTTAAATACCAAGCTGCAGAAATCACTCTCGCTACAAACGCAGGGCAGATCTCCAAGTCAACTTCAAGCAGAAGAAAACTTCCCAAGCTAAAACCAGGCAGCCCCCAGAAGCAGACTGAGCGCTGAGGGTTTACTTTCAATAAGCATGTAGCTAGAGCTCCACAGCATACATCAAAACCTACACACTTCAAACTAAAGCTCTGAAATACATCGATTGTTCAGGTCCTCGCTAGAGTCTTCCGACAGCGTTTTATCAACACCCAGTTTTCTCAGCAGATCTACCACTCCTCGTGCTAACAAAGGCACCGTAACAAAGCTGAGCACAAAATGCAGATCAGAGCAGAGACTCTAAAAACATTCAGCACCGTGTTCAGACTGGGTTTTTTTTTTAATTTAAATTTATTTCACCCTAGTTTAAAAACTGAAGCTTTTGAAAGTCCATTCTACTATCTCTCTAGGTTTTTAAACTTACTCATTTCTGTACTCTTTCTTATCTCTCTGACATTCAAAGTACCAAAAACTAACCAGAAGCATGTGAAATGGCTTCCAAACTACTCCACAAAGTCTGCTGGAATACCTTGAACTGTCATTTTTTAGCTGTTCAGAACAAGTACAATAATAAAAATACTACTAGTTTTCAATAGCTGCATTATATATTTAATTTGCACATATTAATGAATTACACAAAGAAGAAAACCAGCTTCAGAATCATGTTTTTGAGCCTATACTGCTCCCCAGAGGAAAGGAAGAAGGGACAAAGTCTCCTTAGGTGTGAGAGCCAGGTGACCATCCTGAGCAAGCCAC
This sequence comes from Antrostomus carolinensis, assembly GCF_000700745.2. Lineage (NCBI taxonomy): Eukaryota > Metazoa > Chordata > Aves > Caprimulgiformes > Caprimulgidae > Antrostomus > Antrostomus carolinensis. Next base: position 42,444 of record NW_010291815.1, on the reverse strand, counting down.
CAGACACTCCTGATCCTTACCGGGGAGTACAACATGCCAAGTATTCCCTAGAAGATGTTCCAAATCAGAAACCTGAACCAGACTGAAGCATTTAATTAATTAAAAAAGTTGGAGGGGGGGCATTTAAAATTATTTCTGCCTTGGCTGTAGTATAAAGTATAAATGCTGAATGCATTTATACCCATGAACTTAGTAGAAAATGAATGCATGATATACCCATGAACTTAGTAGAAAATATACTTCAGATGGATTAATTGCTGCCCATTTCGGGTTTGAGGTTTTTCACTTCTTCCTTTCCTTGTTTTTTTTTTTTTTCCCCAGACATAACAACAATGCCACCAGAGACACTGGTAGCTGCACCAGTTTTCCACCAGAAACCTTCAACATCAACTTAAATGAGACGTACTATTTTCATCCTATTTTATAAAAATTAGAAACATTTAAAAAGAATGCAAATTTGTAACAGTACTGTTGCCACACTACGCAGGAATTGTCATCTCCTTCTCACAGGTACCTTTCCAGAAACCTTTCTTTCCTTTACAGGTGACTGATGGCTGCCTCGGGATGTCATCTTCCCAAATAGAAGATACAGAACATACATTGAATATATGTTATTTCCAACTACAGCTGCATTAAGTCCAAGGTCTGAAAAATGCCGAGTACTGTGGTCTTGAGCCAGCAGAATACTTGAGCACAGACTTTCAAGAATATTTCTGCTACATTCACTGAGACTTATGTGCTAAAATTAAAATAATTGTTTAAATAAAAGGCTTCTATTAATATAAATACAAAGAACAAAAAAATAATAACTCCACAGTTACACAGTGACAAACATTCTGTGGCACTTCCCTTAATTTCATTTTTAACCTGTTCTTTTTATTTAGATCCTTCCCTTTTAGGAGCAAGGAAGTTCATAAGGAAAAGTAAAAAAAAAAAAAGAAACAGAAATGTCATACAATATTTTGTAACAAAAGAAAAGATCTATGTTCTTCTCATAAGGATTGCAAGTATTTTCTTTTTTCCAATAACACAGGAAAATCTTCAAATAAAGAGCATTTACATTAATCAAATCTTCAATTTGGCACCTAATCACCTGCAACTGACAACTGTCTTTCTGATGTTTCCTCTGGGACCCTCATTACCTTAAATCACCTTTGAGATGCCTCAAAACGTAGCTGAACACCCTGTCAGTGTAATAGTTAGGACCTCTATAATCTTTATGAATGCCAATCCCTAGGTTACTATAAATGACTTAAGGAAGTAACAACACGTTAAATTTACTTCTATATAAAAATCAGATGAGGATTATGAAAATGTGACTAAGTGTGAACTACACAGCACTGTCAGAGGAAGGAGAACACCTGATGGATTTAGGTATTTTTCCCATTTGTTAGTAGGTTTATATAAATACCCAATGGAAACTGCACTAGTCTGCATTCAAACCTTAAAGAGATTATTTCCAGGCAACTAATCTCAATGGAAAAAATGCCAAGGTATTGCAATTCACAACTGAGCTTTCAATGTAGGTATGCAATGTACATCTGTGTATAAAGTCAAACTGAACCTCCTAACAGATTTCAAAATTCCTTGTTTTGAATGACGAATATGGAAATCCAATCCTTCAGGAAAATAATAATAACAAAGTGCCAGTTCCCTGGGATTTAGGGGGGAGGCACCAAAAAGAATCTACAGATTCCTAGAACCTTCCTAGGTTGCCCAAGGAAGCTGTGGCTGCTCCTCCCTGGAAGTGTTCTCGGCCAGGCTGGATGAGGCTTTGAGCAACCTGGTCTAGTGGAAGGTGTCCCTGCTGCTGGCAGGGGGGTTGGGACTGGATGAGCTTTAAGGTCCCTTCCAACCCAAACCAGTCTGGGATTCTATGATTCTACAAAAAACTTCAAAGAATATCACAATTTTTTTTTCCTTATTAGAGAGATATTTAAAACATTATTTTATAATATGAATTTTATAATTACTGTTTTAATGATTTAAAATAATCCACTGAAAGGGTTTTTCTATTTTGAAAAGCATTTGCTGCTGTGCAACATACGGTTTCTAAGGGAGGTTTTGTTCCAAACACTGCAACCTACTTACGCAGCCTGAAAGTGCAAACAGATGACAATTCTGACACTAAAGGTCACTGAGAAGAACACAGTGAAAGTCTGAGAATCTCATATTTGTAAACATCAATCCTGTTTTTAGAACAATTACAAGGATGAGAGTTTTTTAAATCCTTATTTCACTGCAGATGAGTCGGAGCTCCCTTTCCGTGCCACCAGGCTGCTGGCAATCTCCGGTTTCTCTCCTTTAGTTTATGGGCAATTGTCCATAAAGCCACTGACTGTGTACAATTAATTATATTTTATGACCAATAAAATGTATTGCTGTTCTAATTCCCCTTCAAAATTAGGATTGGGATCTGAAAGTTCTCAACTCACAGTTACCCCAAAATAGTTTTATCAAGGCTGATCTCAGAGAAGAGGCAGCAGTAAGCCACATGCCTTAGCAAAATAGTCAAACAAATGAGACTAATAACTTGTTTGATGTAAACTATAAAAAAGAGGGCTCTGCACAGCTTTGGAACACAAGAGTAAATGAGAGCATAATAAAATAATTTCCTTTACATTTGTCTAAAGCAAGGGGACAGTTATTAGCAGGTGACAGTGGTGGTCTGGACAGGAGATGGCAGCACCTGGACACACCTACAGTCAATAACACTTGAACAAGTGAGCGTGAATTAATAGCCCAGTATGAAAATCACCTCTCTTAAAATAATCTGGAAATAAGCTCCCAAAACAACCACAGACTGAATGTAATGGGAAGAGAGAAGAAAGCCCTTCTGCTTTGATTTTAGAGAAGTCAGACCTGTTCCAAGCACAGGCCACCCTTGAATCAGAGCAATGATGTGTTCTCACAGCGCCCATCTCCAGTACATTGCTGTAGGACCCATGGTGGTCCCATTTATGAACTGGTACTACAGGGACCTGCCAGGCAGCTGTGTTTGCAGAGAAAGCTTCTTCACATATACCAAGAGAGCAGAGGAGGACCTGAAACTGAGACTATATCAACAGCAGCAAATAAAAAAGGCCAGGACACATTTTCTGTCCTTCGGGGGAAACAACATCTTCGTATGGTACAAACTCTTCATCCCCAAAAGGGAGGGAGACATTGTCCACACTGATTTACTGGCAATGGTCCTTGCCTGTGCTATCCCCAGGACCTCTCTTAGGCATTGCTTTGGAAGAGTGCTGGCTGCCAGTGCTCAAAGCCAAGTAGGGAGCATGCAACAGTAAAGCAGTCTGGATGACAGCATGCCAGTTCTTGAGATCATGACCTGTCTGGTCTACTAAGTAGCGTAGATATAGCCTGAGAGGCAGAACGTTGTGTGGCATTTCTCATGTTTGCAAGTAACCCATAACACACTCTGCCTACCAGATGGACTTTGAACGTTGCCCAAGCTGAAGTAAGACAAAGTACAACTTCATTAGTTTGCAATATACATTCAAGAAACATGGCATAATGAAGAGCAGTTTTTGCAGAAACCAGAACTCAACCAGAATGGAAAGCATTTCCAGACATGAGACAATTCCAGAGTCTTCTGGGTACAACAGCCTTCCAGCAAATGGCAGGCAGCACCGAGCCAGCCACATTTCTGTACTCACACAGCTGGTTCCTCTACGCTACGCCCTCAGCTGCAGGCTCACACTCAGATATGTCACACAGCAACCTCCAGCCTGCTTCGTGCTCTACAACTCCATGTATTAACCACTGGCAATGGAAGACTTGGTGCCCAGCTGCGTCCAACACCCATTGTGCCTTAGAGCTGGCTGAGGCACCCACCTGCAGCCGCCTTCAGCTGGATCCGCTTGAGAGCTAACGGGGAACCCTTCGGCAGAGCCAGCTGAAACCCTGCGCTGCAGCTCCTGCACTGCTGTCACCGGCGTGAAACAGTTCTCCTTCCCCTACACACGCTCCTGTCTCACCAACAAGGGAAACTGAGTCCAGTTACCTGGGGAGAACTCTTACGAGGTTTGTCACAGTCTGTGTTTCTGTAGGTGTTTCTGCTCAATTTCAGGAATTTTTTGTGTGGCAGAGAATAAAAATATAGAATGCCAAGTTGCATATTAAATCATATTGTGTTGTCAATTACTGCCTTTCTCTTTCTTCTGTTGCCTCTTTCAAGAGAAGAAAGAAGGGAAAGAAGGGAAAGAAAAGGAGGAAAAAAGAAAAGGAGGAAAAAAGAAAAGGAGGAAAAAAGAAAAGGAGGAAAAAAGAAAAGGAGGAAAAAAGAAAAGGAGGAAAAAAGAAAAGGAGGAAAAAAGAAAAGGAGGAAAAAAGAAAAGGAAAAAGAAAAAGGCAGGTAGAGAATCTCAGTTTTCAGAACTACCCAGGCCCTTTAATGATTATATTTTACTTTCAATGATTATATTTTTATAAGTCAATATGTTGCCTCACACATGCTGTTGGATTTTTTTTTTTTTAACGTATGAGATGCACACACAGAAACTCAGTATAAATATTAATTACCTTTAGTGTTTCTCCAGTGGTGGAGTAAAGTACTAAGATAACAGTTTCACAATGCAGCAAGCATTTAGATAACATTATCTAAACACTCTCTGTGTTGCAGACTTATTATCTCAACACATCCTCAGTTGTCACCAACAAAACCTCTTGCCAAGGCGAATATACGCCTCACTGTTGAGATTCCCTCCCTGATCCCATCTCTGTAGCCTCCATCCTTTCCTCTGTACAAATGTATGCAGAGGATGACCCGCTAGCCTGGAGGGATACCGGAGTTTACACTTCAAATGGATCCATCAATCTGCAGCCTGACAGGGCTAACAGCGTTATGAACACCTCCGAGAAGTCAAGGGGAAACTGCTGCACATCACATTAGCTAACATTTTGAGGAGTAATTATATTGTAGTCTCTCTGTGTACAAGACCTGCTTCCAGTCTTTGCTGGAGGAAAGGTCACGTACAACGTACGTAACCTTTAATGCGAACAGAGTACAACCCGCTCTGCGGTTCCTGCGCCGGCTGCTTATGATGTCTGAGATTAAGATAGTTCCATGTTTTGTTTTTTTAATGACCTTAATAAAGACAGACTGGACTGTATACAGCACAGGAGTAAATTACACGCTGGGAGTAAATTACACTGTGACAGCGCTCAGGTGTGGGAGGAGAGGAGTTTCCACCAAGATCACCAAGCTTTTCCCACATGACTGCTGCAGTAAGAGCCATCTCAATTTGTCCCTGAAAGCCATACCTATATAGAATAGAAAAAAGCATGGTTTTATAACACTTTAAATCAGTGTTTAAAATTTAGCAGGTTTTTTTATTAATTTTAAAGTAGCTCCTCCAGCCTACTGGCATTTTGAGATTTTCTTCCATGTACAACTGAAGTAGCAGCTTCATTCCCGTGATCCTCAATGAAATACTACACCGTAAGTGAAAATCTCCCATAAATATTCACAATACAATATCTTATTTTTCTATATTAAATGTGTTGCAGGTTGAACATGGAAGTTAAATGATTTATTACTAGCTGCACATGTGTATATAATGTGGCTTGTCAAAATACAGTTATGATCTAAAATTTGCCTCTCACTATTTTAAAGATGAACTGAAATAATTCCTAAGACTTTTTTGATAGTAACTAAAGAAATAATCCAACCTAATACAACATCCCTGAGTAATTAAATTGGGCAGCAGGCTACCTTGACCACTGCTCCATATTTCCTTCCTCTACATGCAGGGACAAAGCCTGCTCATCACATCAGTCAATACTGAAGGCAACGTGGAGTAAGAAGGAAGGCTGAAAGCCCCTGGATCAAGGATGAGTGGTATCTTCATCCTGTATTTGCAGAAATATGGGACAATGACAGATGGCACCAAATGGGTGGTTAATACATTTGCTAGTGTAAAAATTAACCAGTGAAAATCAGAGTATGGCAATGCAGGTTTTTTCAGTTAAAACTTCATGACAAGAAGCACAACCCATTCAAAACAACTACACACGATTCCTGCTCTGCAAATGGGACATGAATCATCTCTGTCACAGGATGCCACCCGCAGACCAAACTCCAGGAATCCAAACAGTACTACTCAACAGGTGAAGAGGACGTTCATCTTCCTGCTAATGCTTATAGTTTATGAACATCTAAGCCACTTCAGGTTAGAAAATACACTGTCTGCAGACAGAAAAGATTGGATAAACAGAGAAACAGTTTCCCTCTAACAGAAATTCAGATCACTAAAAAATTCTATGTGTTTATGATGTTTAATAAAAATACAGGTTTTACTAAATCCAATCAATACCACATAAAAATGCCAAAAAAAAAAAAAAAGAGGTTGCATGGATCTATGAAATAAAATTCCTGCAATGAAATCACAACCAACGTTCTCCCCTTGGCAGCAGGTAAGTGATGGAGTCAGCACTATACCACAACGTATAGCTTCAGGCACTGATGATTATCGAATGCCTTTTTTTTTTAACATTTGTGTTACACTTCAGAATAATGCTGATTTAGAACTACAACTATTCTGAATTATTTAAAATGTCAGTATGAAAAAATTATTCTGCAGGTCTGTCCTATTCATTATGAATATTAATTCACTGTCCTGCCCTATTTAGGAAACACAGAAGTTGTTGTGACTATTTCTATTGTAATAACAATACAATTGTAATTGTAATTTTATTTTCAATAAAATAGAAAAGCATAGCAAACCCCGAAACATGAAGGTTATCAAAGGCACCTTCAGGTTAATGTTGAAATGAACACACATTTTTCACTGGAAATTCTGAGCTTCTTCAGATATATGTCCTTAACAAAAACCAAGAACTTGCTCCTATCTGTCCCAGTATTACCAGTTGTTCTAAAAACAATAGCACCAGCTGGCAATAACTACAGAATGAATTATAATTAACTAGAAAATTGTCAGAATGAATGCAATCTTTCTTGCTCTAGCATATTCAAGAATACAAATATCAGGAAAAACTGCATATAAAACTTCTAAAATCACTGCTGTTATCAGCCTTCTGACATCTCTCTCTCCCCCCTTGTCTGAATCACTGCATTTTGACAGTGTTTTAAGTGGACTCCTTTGGAAAACTAATTTCCATAGAAGATCTAATACTCTTTAAAACAGGAATGCAGCCAGCTAAGCAGACATATTCAGAGACATAATATTCATGGCACATGAATAAGTTACATATTAAGTTACATGTGGTGTCTCCAAAAAAGCTCTTTCTTTTTTTTGCAGTTAGTCTTAGCATTTTATTAAATACTGTGCAGGCATAAAATCACCTCAGAACTGTCATGAGCAGTTGTGCTCTAGAGATCAAGACTGAAAAAAATCCTTTTGAATATTAATAACCTAAAACTCAGGAACAAGCCTGACTAGCACTGATGGAGGCTCGCCAACCAACTATTCCATTTTTTCAGCCTAAGGCATAAACTGACCTTTTCTTAACAGCTCAGTACTGCAAAGTTTAAACCCTGGGTCTCCTTAAATTTAAGCTTTCCTTGGTAATTTTATCACAGATAATACAGCCGTCAATGGCTTCCTCTCACAAAGTGAGCTGTATTCGAATCATTGACTGGCACAGTTGGGCAATGATTCCCCTGTGGGTCACAGAGCTGAAGGTTCCCCTTACCCCCCATAAAGCTGTTTTCAGCAGTCAGAAAATGGGTAAAAAATATCATCCTTTCCAGTAATATCTGTGTCACGCTGCTCTAGTATTAGCTGTTGCATACTGGCAATGGGTGGGCTACTGAAATGTCCCATACCAGGCACCCATCATGCCAGTCAGCTGTGTCACCTCCACCCTGCCCAACATCTCCACCGTGAACACAGAGTCCTCCTGCCCCCCTGGAGAAAGGGGGAAAGGGCAAGGGAAGTGTTGAGAGGTTTGATATCTGATACACGACAGGCACGAGCCTGTATGTATGGAACAAGTTGTCCTGTAGGGGCTGGATGATGAAAATGAGATGACTTTTTCAAATTAAGTTAGCATAGATTCCAATATTACATCCTAATTACACCACAGTTGTATGTTAAGTCAAGTTAGTGATGTAATCACATTCTGCTCATAAACAAAAAGAATATTTAAAACACACAGGTAGGTAAAGAGTATCAAACCACATTTGCCTTAAGAGCTTCATTTTCATAAATTACTGCTACTCTAGGAGTGAAGCCACAAGTCCTTATCAGTCCCTTAGTAACTGTGTTAGACAATTCTTTTCTTTTATATGTCCTTGTTGCACAGACTCACTCAAAGCCAGAGATAAATCTGTCACATCTTCGTTCTTTATCTACGAGATTCAAAACTGCACAGTTTTGGCTTTTGATGTGAGAGAATACAGAGTTCCTTTTATAGCAAAACATCAAAAAATACCTAAATTCTACCTTGATGGTCACAATTAGCTCTGAAACCTAAAAATATAAGACATTTGATAATCAGTGTTGAAGTAAAATGGCTTTGATTGCAACAGCATCTTGATAGAAACAATTTCTCTCAATACCCCTGCAACTTGAAAGAACACTGTGGAGTAGCTCAGCATCACTGTGTGTATTTTTATAGGGCTACTACGTAATTACGTATGCAAAGTCTGAAACACCACATTATTTGTTTATATAATACATGTGGCCCTGTTTGTACAAATAACATAGCTCTGAGTTTTTCAGTAATGGACAAAACATTTTCTCAGTGTGGGAACACGTAGTTGAAACAGCTACCACAGTACTGTTCAAACAAGGCTAGTGGGACCTGAAAAATTAAAATATAGGAGAACAAAACCAGCTGTCAACTGCTCTACAACAACCCTAACCAGAAGGTATAAAGTATAAGGGGAAATAATATGTGAGCAGAAGATGATTCTCCGATTGCTAACAGCTGAGTGAAACAGAGAGTAAGACAGTGCCACTTAAACACTCCTGCTTGCATCACGTGTTTAAATCCAGGGAGGGGTTGTGTGCAGCTTTAGTATTATTCCACACAAAATCTTCAAAGATTATAAGACTGTTGTACATAAATCCTAAAAATGGGTCTCAAAAATAATGAAAACTGAGATCTCGTAAAAGAAAAGACAAATGTTTCTTATAATAATAGAACCTAATTTTCTAAAAAGCATGCAGTCTTCTTTTTCATTCCTCTTTGACTAATTTAAGAAGCACTGGCATGGTACTATCAATCCATAGTAATTCACAAGTTAATAGACACTACAATTAATTTGCTGTATCTCAACTGAAATTACTTCTTCGCTCAGTCACAGAGATGCTCTCCAGATACGCACCCAGGCTCTGTCACCACAGTTAAGATACCAGACCACAAATACATAGCATAGTTTTGACGTGTAAGTTATAAAAATAAAAACACAGCGTATCAAATGCCACTCCTCCTCTCAGCAAGGTCTCTGAACACACGCTTATTTTTGCTGTCTGCTAATGTAGGTTAATGCACCCTTCTTCCCTTCACCCCCAGGAAGGCTGAATGCTATTATCCAAAGTAGCATTATATTAGATTAAGGCCATTCAGAAAGGATATTCTTGAAAAAAATACAACAAACTGTGAGGGAAAGAAGGGACATAAGCCCATACTTTGTTGTCATTAAATTAGCTGAAGATGAAATTACATTTATCAGTTTAATTCACAAAGCAAGTACATCAACAGGGTGAAATGTCATTACTTACTTTCTTCAACACAGAAAAAAGAAGAAGAATATTATTCTCAAAATCTTAAAACTGTTAATGCAGTTCAGATTTGTGCTTTCACTCAACTGCTTATCACGGGCAGTGCGAGGGAAAAGTAGAAGTAAAAACATTATAGCCATGAATTTCATGTCACAGATTCACACAACCTTAAAAAAACCCCCAACAAAGTCACCAAGTATTAAGCCCGTGTACCCATTTTTCAGTAGGAGTCAATTTGTAGTTTTTCTGCCAGGTAAACAGCAGTGTTGGGAGCTCTCCAGTGCAGAAGCAACCATGCTCTTAGAAGATGTAAGCTAGGTAACTTCTGACCATCCTAGATCAATTTAAAATCCTGGAAACAGGATTTGCAAGTGCTGGAAGACTTGATTCCACTCTCTGTTTATTTCTTGCCCAAAACAAATTTATGATACCTTTATGTGATTATAAACCTATGATAATAAGCCAGTATTTAAATCACAGAATATGAAGAGATATGAATCTTGATGAAGAGCTTTAATATTCCCAGGACTTGCAGCTAAACTCTTAAATTTGGCAGGAGGACAGCACTACTGTAGAATGAATGCCTTGTTGTCCCCTCAAAGAAAAAAAATCTCAACTATACCTTGACTGAATTTTAAAAAAACCAACACCAAACCACAAAAAAACCCTAAACCACAAAGCAAAATATCTAAATCTCTCTACATTTATTTGTATTGCACACGTTGCTCAAGCACCAACAAGTATATGATGTCCTTCACACTTCTATTAAAGAGCACAAGGTGTTCTGTGTTACACAGGATGGACCCAAATTTTTAAGAGACCTGAAGCCCATTCATTTTATAGTATAGTTTCAGAGAAAAACTGTTATCCTTTGCTGTACTGTCTGTAAAAGAGACTGTAAAAGATGTAAATACCTACTAATATACATTGAAATTCATGCTGTCAGCCTGCTCCCAGCTGTCCGTTAGGAGGAATGGTTGCACAAAATCATTTCACATGCGTCCATTATGCAGCACGATCACAATTGATGGAATAAATTTTACGATTCAAAACAATATTTAGCAACATGTAGGAAATACTAAAAACCATGAAAAATGCATTAATTTATTCATTGCCATGCATTTGTGATCTTTCCACTTTCAGAGTACAGTTTAATTGACTAGTTTAGAGACAAATTAATCCCTTTACATTTAAGTCAATCTCTGAATCCTCTCCAAATCATTTAGCTTCTCCACCCTGCCTCCCATTTGATGTCCCTGGAGAGTGAATGCAGCTGAAACAGGTGGCACACAAATCACGTTTAGTAACAGAGAACCAACTGCATTAGCAGGGATATGAAGTATTAAAAATAAAGACTCACAATTCAGTCAACCATCTTCACTCTCTATTCTCTAGTGCTCCAGCTCCCAATCACATCCTGAACAGTTTATTTTTTTTAAATGACAACTGCAGGTCCCAGACAATTATTTTAATTTTTGTTAGTTTCTAGTCCTCATCTACCTACCACCCCTCTCTTCTCTCAGCACAGCTCCACACACTTGTCTCTATGTCACCTCGGTCTTCTGCTCTTCTGTCTTTTGTATATGTAAGTTAATGCTAAATCAGCCTGAATTAATTCTAGAAGATAACATCTTGTTTAACTCTCATTTCTTGAATTTAAATTCAAACCCAAAATTTCAGGTTCTGTAGTAACCATCTCCCTTCTAGGATTACTCTCTACAGTCAAGATTTCATTTTTTCTTGCCCAGCACACGTACCTCGTTTAATAAATTTAGTCACACTGTGTCATTTCATATCACTTTACAAAGACTGGAACTTCATTTCTTTAGGAGGTACAGGAAAATAATTTGGTATCAAAGATAGGGAGAACTGGATCTGTCAGCCAAGGAAATCATTACTCAGGTGGGTAACAGGTATTTGACATCATCCCAGTAAACCTCTGCAACACAATGTTAAGGGCCAGGGATGGGGGGAACAACAACAAAAAAATCCCACACAAAATCTGAGTTTTTGGCCTATTAAAACCACTCACAATCTCACCAATATGAGAATTAGATAGGACATTTCACTTTCCCACAAAATAACACACTGAAGGATATCAGAATGAACATGGGATTTAAACAAAAAGGTAAATTTGAAAATGAATCCTTTACTATAAGCTGCCCCAATCAAGCAAAAAGTTTGAAAATAAAAATTATTTCAAAGAAACTATAGTTAAAAACACCTCCTGAAATCACATGAAGTTCAAATGAATAGAAATTAAAGGAAAATATTATCAGTCCAAGGTTTGTTGTATTTTAAACATTTACACAGACATATGATAAACAAATTATCTGAAAACTGGAAGTAAGTTCCAAGAACACAGTTCGAGAAAATCACGAGATGAAAAAATAGTTAATCTATCATATTAAATGCAAGATTTCCTACTTTCAGTTCCACAAAATAATCTTATAATATAAATTATTTTATCCTTAGTTTTCCCCTTGAATTAAGAGCAAGTTTGTGTCTAAAACTGCTGCTAAAAAATAATAATAATAATAATAATTAAAAAAAAAACAAACCACCACCACACACAAAAACATTTCTGCGGTGAGCAGTATTTTCTATAAATGCCTGGCATACCAATTATGTGCCTTTGCAAGAATGAAACAGAGTGTGCTTAACCAGAGAGCTCTCGTGCACAGCACCCATCCACGGCAGGACACGGAATCAGAGCGACCACCAGAGAAAGGGAAACAGCACCGTTTATTCACCCTCAGCCTCTAGCTGCCATCACACAGAACTGAGCCAGCTCCAAGCAGTTACTCTGCTTTCTCCATCCTGAAACACACGAGGACTTTGTGCAAACCCTAAGTAGGCTTGTTCTCCTTAAAACCCAGTGCCTGTGTCTTGGCCTTTCTTGCCATCTATACCGCTGACTCAGGATCTCTGCCAGTGCAAACAATTCCTGAGGCAGGAATGTGCTGCAACCATCAGTTCTGCACTGAGTTCTCACCCACGTAGAGGAAAGAAATGGTTGGAACTTGAGGCTAGTTCTGCCATGCCAGCTATTGTGATGGCACATGTTTGTCTGCAAGTGAGAAACAACACTGTTCAAAATGACTACAATCCAAAAATGGCAACAAAACTAAAGAAAATACTCTAAAAGAGCTGGCTTAGCCTGTGAATCACCATGCAGAAAGCACGCTACTCTTGCACGTGCAGAGGCATCGTATGCAGATACACACACGTGTAATTCCGAGCTACAGTGCACAGTGCAAACCCACATGTAAGTGGCATGGGAGGCAAAAAAGATGCAGTCTGCCCTGATCTTCAGAGCAGCTTCACCAAATAAAGTACTCAAAGGGAATAAATGAAAGGAAAAGCTGAACTCCACCAACTGTAAGCACAAGCTATTGTAAGGTAGTTGCCATATTTACACATACCTCTGAAGTATTCAGATTGTACAAGGTACATGCAACTTTTCTGAAACCCCCAAGACTTCATTATTTCTAACAGGTCACTGAGACTTGGCAGGATTTTCCTCAAGGTCAGAAACATTCTCTTCATGCTTGCAATTAAATACTGTTAAATTTTGACTGAATTATAGGGTGAAGAAAAAAATAAATAACCACTTCCCAATTCTGGTTCCTCCTCCCCCCGCTCAGGAACTTGACAGCCTGCCAAAATTTCTCACCATTTAAACTCAAGTCCACACTACAGCTATTACCATTACCATCCTCTTCCTGAAGAGCCCAGAAACAGAGAAAACACAGGTGTTACCAGTAAACGGGGGAGAAGGGAAATGAGTTAGACTGAAATCACATTGATATCCCTCAGTATAGTCTGCAGCTTCAGGATCCAAGTTTTTTCAGTCTAGCCTATAGAAAATGTCTCATAGCATAATTAATAAAAGGGAACCAAAAGGAGTTGTACAACCATTTCTTCTACTCTCATTTTTGAAGCTTCTCACTTTTGCAAGTCATACTTAACAATGCCTCATCACCTATAAAACACACAAACAGTTTATTTGGAAGCTATTTTAACAGATAAAAAAAAATCCTCACCCCCAAAGAATCAACTTCCATGATCCATATTGCCCCTCTGAAAGAGCCCATCATAACTGCCTAACACAAGGTAGGTTGGTTAGATGTACATCCTCAATCTGATGTGGTTGACTTGATATTTCACTGCAGCTCTGAATGAACAAGGCAGTTTGAAAATATTTTTCTTCATTAGTAGTTCAGAATTCCTGGAATGGTTTGGGAATCATGCCTTTGAGTCTTCCCAGCAGCTTTATTACCATGGAAAAGAAGGAGTGCTGTTGTAAAGAGCAGACAGTTGGAAATAACCCAAGACACTGAAACGAATGGTCAAAGATCATCCCTACCAGGAAATTCTCCCACAACATCAGCAAGAGTCTCTGTTGCCTTTTCAAACTCCGGGCTCTGTATTGGCACGTCTTTCCCTCTGTGGTGTGGACAATTATTTTATGCAACGTGCAGCCTTGCCCAGTGCTCAGTCTGCTCTCCGGAGCTACCTATCAGCCCTGAGCTGTCTGGATCCACCACATCCCAGCAGT
>NW_010291815.1:0-28151 GCF_000700745.2 Antrostomus carolinensis | reverse complement strand
AAAGAGGACTAACAGCAGAAAACAGAAATTTCTCGGTAACACTGAACTGCTCTTTTTTCACCCCTGACATCTGAAGACAGGCAGAGTCTTCACAATATTGTGTTTACATGCCCTACGAAGGAGGGAGTTGCTTCCTTTTGAAAATATTCTCGTAAATGGCAGGATTGTTCACCAGTCTGATTTCTATCAGGAAACACGAGAAGGTTTTTGAAGATGTGAGTACAATAGGCTGCATAATCTTAACACTGTTCCGACAGAGATGCCAGGCCTCCATCACACACTCAAATAGCTGTCTGCACAGAGACCTTTAGCAAGATCCTTTGTTTTAGCACGATCCACTCCGACACGAGATACATTCAACCACTCTAGGAAGAAGGACACGTATATACACGTGAGCAGAAGAGCAAAGAGGAAAGTCAGAGGGAAGGTTATACTGTGCAGCCTTTTGTGTGGAATAGGCTAGTAATACTGAGACTGCAAATGAATGGAAGGAGTAAAGAACATGCAAATTATTTCCCTTTTTCCTTGAGGGTGTATGATTTCCTCAATACGTAGGCTACCCACCCAATTTAACTATCAGGAAAACATAAGCTGCCTTTGTTGATGCTTAGTGACCTATTAAAAAATTCCACTGTAAAATGAGACTGTTTTCAGGTGTTACAGAAGGTCCCGAGAATCAGAGATAGCATTTTGTTTTAGAGATGGCAATAGATAACATTGCACAAAAAGGTACTACTGAGTTCCTTCATTCTGTCTTAAAAACTTTTCTGACCTTACTGTCCCGGAAATGACAGAACTAGCCCATGGAAATGTCCTTATCAAGAGAATGGCAAAAAAGTTAAGTCCACACTGGCATTTTATTCCAGAATTTCAGTCTTAAAATGTGAGAGGTAATTGTTTGTATAAAATTGGTACAGAATGGAGTCACACAATGCTGGTTAAGAAGATCTGTAAATTCTCTCTGTTCTCAACTTAAGGGGGAAAAGAGGCAACGCTGCCCTAGTGACATCACACCTGCATCTTTACTACTTAAACCCTGTTACCATAGCAACTGCTACGGTCTCAGTGTCACTCTACACAATCCCTGACTGGAAATTAAGTGTATCACAACCCAAACAACTATCTACCTACCAGAGAGAGAGAGGATCAGAACACATCTTATTTCACAATGGTTAAAACAAAGGCCCCTCACTCCCTCCGAGTGCTTTTGTGCTGTTCCCAGTGCCTTACACGTACCTCCCAGTAAGCACGGCTGAATTTCAGGGGATGTGCTGGTACTTGCGATCACATCCTACGCCAGACGAACAGCAAAATGGCTGCAGATGGATGTGGCTTTATTTTTAGTCAGGGTGTTTACTGCTCCTTTGAGAAAATCCAAAGCCTGGAAAGCAGTACTACTGATGAGACCTCGCTGTGGTGAAATGCGGTGCGATCCGGGGAAAGTCTAAAATCCTCCATGTGTAGAAGAGGCTCTGAGTTACAATTTCTTGATCAATAAATTCTTTTAATTTTCCAATTTTTTCATGACAGATGAAAAGTACACAAGGGCATACTGAGTACACAGGTACATAACTCTGAGGAACATTTACTCCAGCGATGTAACCAGTGAGTAGAATATAGCAAACTCTAGCTGTCTACAGCCTTTTGTTTTCTCATGAAGCGACTCAGATATGAAATCAGAAATCTGTATACATGCTTTAACTTTAAAGCATGTAATTTTACAACTGACACATAAAGGAAACTGATTAGGGATGACCTGAAAAAATTTTCCTTAGTGTCATTATCTTCTACAAGTGATTCTGAGTCAGATTCAAGGAATTACTTTCAGATTTGCAAACTATTTGTATTAGGACAATGGGCAATTTTAATGAGGGTAAAATTTCTGGAAATCCTTATGCTAGGTATTTCTTGACAATTAGGCTACAGGTATTTGTCTTCTGCACACTAAATTTAAAGACTTGTCTTTTTTTACATTTTAGTTTTACCATTAACATAAATAATAATAGTATTTACTTCATAAAGACATGGCTTTATTTTCCTTCAAATAGTGAACACTGAGAAGAAATAGAATAGCAGACTTCAAAATGGCCAAAATACAAGAATGCTTAAAAGCACTAAAAACATCACTCTCAAAGGAGACAGTATTTTCTTAGCAGTAATTATTTTTATTTTTTTTTTTTAGGAATTAGTCGGAAAGAGAAGATTCCCTTAGTAGTCCAGCTGAGAACAAAATTCTGAATGAATCTGACTTTTTGGGCAGGCGGAAAGTATGAGCTGTAAAATCCACTGGCAAGTTAAGGAGACACAGAAAGGAAAATATTAAGCTTGTAAAATATACTTCTTCATTCTTTTTAGTGGGGGAAAATCACGTTAGTCACTTTGGAAAGTGGAGTATCGTGGATAGTGGGTAGTTTTCTTTGTGGGGTTTTGTTGTGTTTAGTTTTTTGGAGGTTTTCTTGGGGTTTTTTTGGAGAGAGGGGTGGGTTGGGTTGTTGTTAGGTTTGGTTTGGGGTTTTTTTAGACTCTAAGCCTAACCGGGCAGACTTTAGCAGGGTATTACTGCTTGAAGCCCTGGACCTCTCTTCCCACTTGTCATCTTTATTAGCCTTGCCAGAACAAATCCAACAGATTTGATGTTTCTTAACATTTCTCTGTGCTACCAGAAACACAGAATTCCCTTGTACAGAAACAGACTAGAAAGAGACCTAATCATTCAGTTGCACGGTCAAACACAGAGCACAAGTTGGACTTACATTGTGCAGAGGTCCTACAATCTTAAATTTCTTAAAATAATCCTTTTTTTTTTTTTTAAACACAAAAGCATAAATAAACACTATCAGATTTAAATATCTTTAAATACCTTTAATCTTTGGATTAAAATGTAAAATACCATTATTACATTTTCATGTAATATACATGAAAATACATTTCAGCAGACTCCTCCCACTGTCAGAATCACATACAATTGCTTTTTGTGAAGATCACCTTCCTTTTTTACTCCTCACGTCCATAACACTGGGTACAAAATAGGAAGAAATAAACTTTGAATGCTGCTTTATCTCAGATTGGACCTTCTCTCCTCCTCATGGAAAATGAATGGACTTTTCTAGTCTCCCTCACCTCTTCCCCCCACCCCTCCAAGCTCCTCCATCTTACAGAAACTAGGGTTGGCAAAAGTGGTTGGTTCTGAGTGTTCCCCCTTGCCAGTGGATAAGGTAAAACCCCATCTCCACCTTCTCCAAGTCTCCACGGTAAAGTAGTACCATGAGCACACAGCAGCAAAGCTGGGCAGGACAACAGATGCCAGATGAACTCAGGTACACAGGGGATACAGAAACGTGGGGAGCATCAGTCTCCATCGCCATGTATGTGTATATCAGATATGCACAATTTGACAGAGGGCTGCAACATGTGCACAGACAGACGAGCCAGCATGTACCTACACGGTATCCGTCATTCAGGAATGGGCTGTAAGCCCTCTGCAATTAGACTAGCATTTTTATAGCTTCATTAATTTCTATGGCACTTTGTGATTAAAAATCTACTGTCTTTCATCACAGGATAATACTGGTAGGCATGTCTTTGGAGAACAACTTTAAGTCTGAGTACTATGAATGTAGATTCAAAGTAAGTCTGCTGTTTACCGGTAACGTATCTGCAAAGAAAATCACATGGGTACTTTATGTCCAAGAGCAGAAAACAGACACCATGTCAGAAGCTATAAAAGATGTGCTGCATTCCTGCTGAGAACGCTGCTTGTTAGACACAGCATTCATACATTTACGTCTTATTTTGTTACTCTCTAATGAGAACAGACTAAAGGTAGAACGTCCCTGGTAACGGTACCTTCTCTTCGACAGAGGAGAGGAAATAAACAATCCCATCGTAGTACTTCTTATGTCAGTGAAGAAACATTTAAACAACATGGGATTAAAAGAAACAAAACCTGCTCTTAAAATAGCATCGTACCCCGCCCAGTAAGCCCATCATTAGGTTACATAAAAGTTTTCGAATGCCCTAAACCAGTATTTAGCAGTAAAATACTCTTCACATACCTACACAGAGCAGAGAACAGCCACTTCCAACTATTAGTACTTTGCAACTTCTTATACACTGTAGTAAATCCACAGAATAGAAATATAATGAAAAATAATACTAGTACTGAATAAGAGAAGCTAGAGGCCAATCAGTTTAAAGAAAGGACCTGAACAGCTGGCTTAAGAAATGTTTTCTAATAAACAATATAACCTGTTTCAGTGAAGAAAAAAAAAAGGAAGCCTGTGCTATTATTCTACAGTGCTTATTATCACAACTCTAAAAGGCTAAGGAAAAATTTCAGGCTTTTTAAACCATACAATTCTGAATTATGTGATTCTGTAAAATGACCGTTATTTTTATGGACCATAAGCTTCAGATCTATGAATTTTAATCCCATTAAAGTTTTAACTTTTCTTTCAAAATTATCTTTCTCTGAATTAAAACAAAAATGAAATAAAAAGCATAACCATTAAATTGGCACAAGTACTTCCCACCCCCCCAAAAAAAGTTCCAAGAAGAAAAGCACTTACTGCTTTATAATAGATACTTCTGCAACTACAATGAGAAGCCTTCTGAAGAACTACTTAGTCACACTACACTTGGTAGGGAAGAGCCTCTCTAATAACAGAGTGCCAATAGCACTTTTGTTTCTGAAAAACATTTTGCTGATCAAATGTATCCTGTAAATTTTATTTCAGTAGTCTGAGTAAGAGCTTACTGTTTACTTAGTAAGACTAAAATGTTAGAAGAGAAGATAATATCAAAATAGCAATTTTCTAAGTTCCACACAATTACTACAGCTTGGGACTGAAAAAGCTAAAACAAACACAAGGCTCTCAAATTGCTTATTGAGCTAAGACACTACGGTAAGTGATTAAGGAAAATATCCAAACTGAAGAAAATGTTTTATATTTCTTCTTACACTGTCTGCTTCAGGAACAAAATCAAAAAGCAGATGTAGAAAATCATTCTTCAGATACAACCATAGAACTATATTCCTTTAGTCTAAATTAACAAAGGCAAAAAAATGACACCAGTGTAAGAATTTCTTTAAGATACAGTAAACACTGCAGGTAGGAATGCAGACAAGCAAGAAACAACTTCATGGAAGATTTTGCTTCAACTTCACTCCCCTTGCAGTATTAGCTGCCAATACTGACAAGCTGACAAGACAAGTATGTCTCTTATCAGGTACCTGTGCTCTTCATACTAAAGGGAGACTAAAGTTTTTGGGGAAAAAAACCCTAACAAACAAACAAACAAACAATCAATCAATCAAAAAACCAATAAAAAAATCCCCCAAAACCAACTAGTTTCCTCATCAGCATTTGTCAAAGTCAAGCAAATCTCTGGAATTTTAATTCAGTTAAGATTTAATTGAAGGTTAGAACTTATTGGTATTCATAATAAAACTATATTTGCTAGAACTATACTGCTACACAACTCAGAAATGTTGTACCCAATTTTGTACACTGCTCCAGTTTCTGGAATAACGGGGAAGAGAACTCCTTGTCCCAGCCCTATCGAAGGCACAGCTGCCAAACGCTGTGACATCCCAGAGCCACCCAGTGCAGCAAAGGCACATCAGCTCTGTCTGCACGCACAGAACATCACTGCAATTACCTGGAAGGCTGCACTGCACCCATGTAATGGCTCTTAGCATTCACTTTTAATTACAGCAGGATTCCATGAGAATCAAATTTCTACCTACCAAAGAGAAAATGCTGAATATACAAGTGAAAGAATTAAAAGGATTTCTGGAAAAACAGGAGAATGGGACTTTAATGAAAGAAATAAGGGAGCCTTGAAGGGCACACTGGACAACAACACAATTAAAGAGTGGAGCAGGGAAAGGAAATTGATTTATATTCTCATCTCATCATTGTAACTTCTGGTCAAACACAATCACCTAGAGACTTAAGTATACAACTTAACCCAACTACATCTACATTTCTCAATGAAATTAAGTCTATTAAGCAACTCCATAAAGCCCTTTAAGAATTCAAATGAAGAAAACAACAAACCAAGGACCACTGATGATTCTGAGGAAGGAAAAGATCATACACCATGTCGTACCTCCCAAACCACCAGAAGCAGTAGCCCATCAGTTTTAAGTTATTAAATGTTGTTCTGCTCCAACCATCGGCAACACAATTTGACAGGAATTGCTTAAACTTCAAAAAGAAGAAAAAAAACAGTCTCCTGCCTCCCATCCCCAATACAAAAACTCCCCCAGCTAAATTAACAAGAGGCACGAGTGATTTCATACTTTCTTGGTACTTTCAATGGTCTATCAGGATCAAAGTCCCTACATTTCTCATACATTCTATGGACTGTTTTTTTCCCCTCTTTAAGACACTGTTAGTTAAGACAGGCTTTCAAAGAAAAAAATAAAAGCTTCCCTGGAATACAAAATTTTTACACAGTCCTTATGTAAAAATTAAGTGTAAAATTAATGTTGGAAGTGTTAGGTTTTTTATTACACTGGCCAATACCTAAGTGACAGAAGTTGTGAACATTTGATGTTTAGACAGCCAGCAACTTGCAATGAGTATCAGTAATGAGACAGTTTGTTTCTGTCAGTGTGTATGCATCATACAGAAATTTCCAACATTATGTAAAAAGCTACACATTTGTATTTTACAGAAATATAACTTTCAACAAGTATCTGTTTAGAGGAAGAAATATTTCAATGATAGAAATGAAATTAGAGCTTTGTGAAAATGTATTTTCATATTCCTATGTAAAAAGTTATTTTATCACACAAGTAGTGAGTTTCAAAGTGAGACCTGTATCAGAAATCCTGCAGGAATCTACTGCTAGTTGATCCCAGCAGAACTTCTGCCTAAGTCTGGAAGGCCACAGCTGTGTAATTACTAGCAACTGTCAATTAAATGTTGCACATAACCATCTACAAGGAAGTTTTAGTATATAGTGATAGAACATGATATTCTTATTACAATCACACAACCAGTCCTCCACCAAGATTAAGGGGAAGCAATTCCTCCTGGTACTCCTAAGAACATCTTGAAAAGAGTTAAGAGAATTAGAAACTGCTCATCTCATTCAAGATGTCCAGTTAGTTATCCTGACCCATTTCATTCATTTCTTCTTGGAAAAGAAGAACTACCAAAAGAACAAATATGATTACTTATGTTAAGCTGAAAAGAGCATGAAACACTTGGGAGATTATTTTCAGGTGTAAAAATCCTAATGCAACATAGCCAAACTTCAGAACATTTGCTGGCATCAAGAGGAAGGCTCCAACCCGCCCCACTCCTCACAGACACAACTGTGCTGGCAAAAGCCCCACTGGAGATGAAGCTGCATGAGCAGAGTTACCTTTTGCTGGTATGATTTCTCAAGAACTGCTTTAAACTGTTTGAATACAATAATCCTTGCAGATTTAAGCTATAGAAAGGTTTGGTGGTTCATTTCTTTACAAACTGTAAATAAAGACAGACCTTTCAGGAGTCCTAGTTGTTGAGTCACTACAGTCAACGTTTAGAGGTGGGAATGGTGAGGCACATGTACTGAAAAACTACTTTTTTCATGACACAATCATAGTGACTGCTGAAACCAAGGCATCCACATTTATCTTTTAAAAACTGGTCTGTAAAAGTACACATATAATGATCATACAGAGTACATGTCAACTGTAAGAATGAGGTCATCTAAGTGAAGAAAACAAATGCATAACTGGCTGTAAAATACCATGTCTGGGTGGGTTTCAGGAGGAAGGTAACATCTCTTTGTAGTACCAAGTTACTAGAGTAAAACATATAATGGTTTAAAGAAATAACCAGTCCTGGGAAAGCTGGCAATGACTGTAACGGTGCCGTGCTAGAAGTAACAGCCAGTAGTGTAGCTAACTCCTGATGCCTAGATAGGAACACAGCCCTGGCTGGGTACAGTATACGCGCTACAATTCTCGCCAAACAATTAAACCATATGAAACTCATTACAGACTGGATTTCATACCACTTCATTTTTTTCTTAAGCAAACAATCCCAAGATTCTTAAAGTCCCTAAAAACATGTGTCTCACGAGAACTCTGTAGTTAACTGTTTTTCCTCGCAATTTGTTCGTTTAGAACGTAACAAAGGCTGATCGTAAGTAGTGCAGCACTGATCCAAGCTAGCCCTAGAATTTCCATTTCCAAACCCCTCTTCATAAGCAGAAAGGATTTAATTTTTCCAGCAGCCACAGGAATTCAAAGGAGCAGACAGGAAAAAAAAATAAAAATATCGCTTCAGATAGATGCCAAATTTTATTACATGTGGAAGTTTGAAAGAAATGTAAATCTAGGAAAATTATTTAGAAACAAGACACAGTCTGGTTTTGTAAAAACTATGCAGATTTAACACCAAGGCAAAGCACTGCAGTCAAATGGCTTTAGCAGGTTCTGTTCCCCTTGTGTTAGGACCAATTCATGAGTTGAGTACCAGGGAAGACTTCCTTCAGGGTTGAAAGGGTAATTTAGTTTCTATGGTCCATTAATTTCTTGGCTTCTTTCCCCAGTTTGCTCATTAGTGTGAAGTGTGGTGATGAGTTTCAGAACATGGAAGTTGAAACAGCATCTACAAAATTCCTTCACACAATGACTGCAAAACATCTATCAGAATTAACAGGGCTTTGAATTTTTTTGACCTCGAATTCATACTGGTGGCCTGCATCAATAACCATATTTACCTTTAAAAATGATATGAAGTCAGTTAATTACATTATTCATGGATGCTCGCAGTTATTAATCAGCATTTAAGCCAACAGCCTCCAAACAGACAAACTAGTTTTGCTTCAGCTGAATTAGTAACAGATGGAGAAGATACATTACCCTCAATCACAAGGTTAAACAGATAATTATGAAAAAAAAAAAAAAAAGGCAAGTCTTCAATATTATCTGATTCTATTAATGCTGCACGCACAGAGTAATGCATAGCTGAGTGGAGGAATAAGGAGAATGATTTAGGTCACCTGGAGAAACAGATTTCTCTCTGATTTCTTTCCTTCTAGAAGCACAGACTGCAACCATTGAGCTGAGGAAAGCAAATTGGGCACCATGGAGGCACGTATAAGCCATAAGCCTGGGTGTGAGTTCTAGACTCCTACAAAGAGTTACTACTCTGCAGTGTATTAGCTTGGTTTAAACACTAACATGTTTTAACCCTTCTCTTCCAGAGGGCAGGATGAAAAAAAAGGCTTACATTTAGCTTCATTAGCCTATTTAAGATAACTGTGTGCTACACCTTCATGTTCTCTATCTCTAACACACAAGTAACAGCCAACCCTTCTCTCACAGAATTAAGCAGCCTGTGTTACAAAAGAATAACAACAGAAAAGCATTAGTAGTGGCCAGAAACTAACATACAGCATTATCCTTCATGCATTCCCACTCTGTACCTCAGGGCATGGTCATTCATTTTCTTTTTTCTTTTTTTTTAACCAACAGTAAAAAAATGGTACAAACCTAAGGAATGAGTAATTGTTTTGTAAGCGTCCACCTTCAATCTTAATATTTTAAGTACATTCACAGAAGAATAAAGGAAAAAATTAAGTAAAAACATACACATAGATTAAAAAAAAAAAAAAAGTTGAATTAAGCCACTTCCTGGTTTCACTGACAACACCTGACAAGAGAATATAAATTTCAGTAATTCCTGAAACCCAAGATGTCTTAAACTAGAACTTCCTTTGAGACCATTTCTAACTCAGTGTACTTGGGGGGGTTGCAAAGTCTGCCACCCTACTCCAGAAAAAAAGCTTCTGTTTCCCGCAGTGGAACAAATCATGATTGCTATTTTCTTTCAGGTGAGTTTTCTATAGTAATTTCCTCTTGACACTGGGGTTAAAAAATTCTAGCAACAGATGCACCTTGCCAGAATCCAGTGATCAAGCTTTTCATCACTAAGGGCACCAACCAGCTCCAGCTCTTGGGTACGGCAGGATTGCACAGTGCATCTCCTACACAGGCTGAGCTATTAACGGATCAGGAGTGAGCTAGGAAGGGCCAGAGGGTGTACTACAAAGTAAGAGAAGATAATAAAGTCCATGTTTATTTTGCCTCGTCCCTGTTAATTCTGCCTGCCTATATTAGCCTTGCAGTTTGCAGCTTAACACCTACGGGCAAATGACTACACAGATGATCCCAGTGAGCGTTACGTTCCTGCCTGGAGGTGGTCGAAGTGCCATCTACTCTGGAAGTCAAACCTGTACCACAGATTTCTTACACTGCTTCAGTTGTTTCCTCTTGTGTCATTGTACACTTCGATGGTAAGGTAGTTGCTGTGTTTTAAAGGATTAGCCTAGCACAATGGGATTGTGACAAATAATAAAATAACACTGTAGTGTACCTGGTTTTGAAGATGCAGATGTAAAATACAAACTCTGCATTACAATCATGTATTTCCTTGGAAAAGAATCAGACTACCTGCATTCCTTTCTTACTTCCAACAACAAACACTCTCCCAATATTAAAATGACCTGGGTGGAACAGCTCAGCTAACACCTTTCAACCCTTAGCAAATGTTTTCATAATGCTACTGTGAAAGGCAGTATTTTATCAAAAACATTTTTAAGCGTTTCTTAAAATGCTACTACTACCTACTATGCAGAGTAGGCCAGAGGAAGCAGCAAGCAAGAAAAATCTAACTACTAACTTAAATTATTAATTATCTGGCCACAAAATTCACATCTAAAATTAGGCTCCTAAAACTATGACTACATTTTTGAAGTATTTCTTGAAATGCAAGCTATATTGTGTGTATTCTGTCAACAAAATAATCCCACAAAATAACGTTTTAATCAGAAAAAAGAACACAACAGTGATGAGGAGATCATGATACTTCTAAAAACATACACAGAGATATATATACACACCCATATATTACTTATCTCAAATAATCATGTGTATAAAGTGTAAAGGTCATACAGGGAGGAGGAAGAAGCTAACTCCCTTCATCCTGTGAGTAAATATAGCCAATGATACAGTGTACTTTGGAACTGAATGTCATGTTGGGAAAGTTTTAAGATCATATAGGTACATGACTGGTATATGATTAATGAATTAATCACAAAACCATGTGAATAAGTATCTAGCACAATATAGAATAACATGAATATGTAACATGAATCTGTATTTCCTGGTTTTCTGTGTTGGAACATACAGAGGAACTTATATTTATCCACGTTCAGGATTGCTGAACTGCTTTGCAAGTGGAAAGTCCAGAAGTGAGTTAGGCAGCTTATGTGCCAGTTAAGCCTTTACAGCGTATCACACAATCTTCTATTCCAAACACAGCTAATACCTACTTTAGGAAACAGTCCAAAAAAGTTGCTCAATTTAAAATGGAGATTTTGATTCCATATTCAGATCAGAAAGCTGAAGTATCACTGGCAGGCTATTTAGCTGGGAAAAGAATCTCTTTGAAGCTGCTCATGAGTTTGGAATGTACAAATGAAGACTGTATCCTAATTCAGCCAGACAAGGAAGTAAGGACATAGCTTTATACAATCATGTGGTTACAATGGCTTCACTGGAATGTGATATTCTGAAATTATGTGTGGCTCAAGTGTTTTTTAAATAAGAACTTGAAGTAATCAAACTGCAGATGAAGGAGTTGGTGCACCATTAAACCAGCGTGCACCATATGCAATACTTCTTCTACAATGCTGTAACTGAAACATTCAAAATGCACTTCACATGTCCTTATTTACCCTGGTTCAGGACACGCTGCTCTTTTGTCTTCTACAATACAGACAGAAGAGAGTTCATGCTCACTGTGAGAAATTCATCCACAACACTGTATTTCCTGACCATCACTCTCATTAGTTTATTTCACTTTGCATTACTCATGACACCTACTTCACGGTAAGTCAAAACTGTATTAAAAGAATTTTATTTGCAAGTAACTCATTCAAAAGAAAAACATCTAAACAGTGGTTAAGTATCCTTTTCCCCTATGATTTTTAATTTTTAAGGATAGGTTTTTATAATAGGGTTTTGTTTGTTTTAAATGACATCAAGTTACAGGGCATACTAGTACAGTAGGTCCATGGTTGGGGTTTTCCAGCACCGACACTTATAAGTGTAATTTAATGCTTCAAACATACCTTTATAAGTAATCCCAATGGAACTCTTCACATGCAAAATTAACTAATAGTGAAGTGTTTACCACATCTTTAAGCAATACCATTTGGCTTAGAAAATTCAAATTAATTCTAACTGCTGTTATTTAGGATTTTAGAGCATAATTTCTATGAGAAAAAAAACTTTCATTTATTCAACTACAAAACAGAAGAGCAGCTCTGTACATGCATTTCAGTTTTTCACTACAAAAATATCTGAAAATTATTTTTCTTACCAAAAAAATGTACTCCAAAAGAATAGCAGCAACACAGAATCTATGTATAGATATGTACAGAAGCTGCAATGTCTGCGCAAATGCCACAATGGTTCTACAAGTAGAGTCTAGGCATCTGTAGGCATCATATTTTGTAATGTTTCTACAGTTTATTTCAGTATAAGGGGCCTCTAAACTAATAAACAAACAATGTAAAAAAACAAGGGGTTGTTAAAAACATAATCACATACAGATGTCTCATCTGTATTAAGGCAGAGCTTTAATAGAATTTGATCAGTGCCATTCCTTGGTCCACAGAAGGGGCCGTCTAGTAGCTAGGAAAGCCATTATCCTAGGAAATCCCTTCTCCTTTATTGACAACACAGATTAAAGCTTCTCAGAGAGGGTCAAGTCTGCCTGGTCAGCAAAAAAGAAAGTAAAAACAGCTTCCTACTCCCACTTCTCCAGGGAGGACTGAATATTAGGCTATTAGGTAGTCAGATACATTATTTTATAGCTAGCAAAGCCCTTGGGTAATAAAGAATGAGTGCAACTGCCACAGGCAGCTTTACAGGAAATTGTGTGAAACAATGACAGATGCTCCAGAATTGTTTCAAAACAAAGAAAGCCAGGAAGAGCAGGGTGTCAGCTGAGGGTTTTTCAGCCCATGAACTATATTCTCTAGCATGCTGATGGAAAATACAAGCATGAAAATTATATTTTGAGATTAAGTGCACATATGCATGCACAGCGCTGAACGTGTGCAAAGTTAAATAATTCTATCCATAACTAAAAATTTTCACAAATATGTATTTCTACTGCTGTTCTCAAAAACAGTTGGAAAAGCCTTGCTCATTAAACAAAAATTGCTTGAGAAGCTGACTGTGAAAGAAAGCTACCAGGAGTAAGGGACAAAATTAAAGCTTTCATATAAAACTTACCAAAAAAGTTTAAGTCCTTTTTCAAAAAACATTCAGGCATTTAAAACACTACATTCTCAGAAACCCTCAGATGGATTTAATATTCTTTACTCACTTTTGAACACAGGATTTACATCACCAACTAACTTTGGAGCTAGATTTTAAAAGCAATTGGTTGCTATAAGACAGAAAAACATAGCAAGTAGAATCTTAAAGAAACAAATAATGCCCAACTCCAACTGAAATAAACATGAAGTAGGTGCCTAAACCTGTCTGAAAACCCTACAAGTAGCAACCTGCATATTAAATCACAAAGATGTGATTAACTGCCCCCAAAAACAAGTTTCTCAAGATTTTTAACTACAGCAAAAAATTATGTTATGGATTTAGGATGAGTAGGAGAGAGATGAGCCTTTTACACAGTTCAGTTGGTGATCTGTTTGCTTTTTGCACAATGACATTGATCTTATTATTTTGCAGTGCCAGCTGTTTAATAAATAAGGCTGAGTTTCTCTGATCTTCGAGTTGTTTTGTTTCTTGTTTAATACATGTTTACATTACCAGTGTACTTTTTGCTGTAAACTGCTTTAAACTATTTATTTGCTTTAATATGCTACCTAGACAGTATGTAAAAATTCATTCGACTGGCTTTTACAGAGACCTTTATAAAAAGTAATAATATTTAAAAGCTTAGCAGTAAAATTACATCAATAAAGTCAGCTTAGTATTTTTCAAAACAAAGTAGTGGAATTTAGTAAAGTATGGATCTGTGAAGTGTAAAAACAAGGTGAAATTACTGGAACATGCCAACTCCGTAAGCACTTGATTTCAATTGTCATTCTAATTGTTTATTAATAGTTATAGAAAACATCATCATTTTAAAAATACTTTGGTCCAGATTATTTCTTCAAATTATAAACTATGATAAATTATATAAACTATAAACTATATATAAATTATATTCTTTCATTTAAAGAGTAATGCTTAACCCTCTTAAAAGAGTTCTAACATTTTTAAAGCGTGAAACAACTGTATCTCAAAACCTCTTGTACCATGACACAGTGAAGAAAGAGTAACAGGCCCCTGGCTCCAAAGGTGGTAGAAGCCAAAGGATCCTTACTTTAATCTCTCGAGTGTTGCATCAAGGAAATTGTATGCTCAGCTTTATTAAACAGTCCACAGCAATACAGGGAGTGGGGAAAAAACAACCAACCAACAAACCTACACACCTCCAAGGAGCAGACAGGTCACATGAGCGTGTAAGTAGCACAGAGCAAGCTGTCAGGAGGTAGAAAGGCTTGATGACAGTCTAAAATAGAGCAAAGCTATTGGTAATGTTTTGTTGCTGTTGATTGCACTGTACCAGAAATAGATTCTAAAGTAAGTATGGAGGTTTGGTGAAGAGATTATTGGTCCATCTGTTCTCCAGGAGAGTTCAATTTTTCTGTAATACCACACAAATGACAAAGCTGCAGTATATGAAGCTGTTCTTAAAAATAAATATATAATCAAAAGAACTTTCACAAAAAATGCCATGAAACAAATTCAGTCCAGTCTCAAAACAGTGGTTTATAGTTTTCAACTTGAACAACACAAAAATCACTGAACTAACTCTTATTCCCACACCTCTGTTATGACAGTGTATTGTAAAAGGATTGACTAGTTTATTTTCCAACTCGAGGTAAATCATTTCCATTCTCACAAAACAGTCATTCGAATTCGGAACATTGAATAGATTTTTATTTTTATACTCTTGAACTAGTCATTTACATCCAAAATGAATCTCCAAATATCATATATGCCACATAAAGGGAAAATGAGAATACAGCTGAAATTACCAGTGTATATGTGACATGATTGTGAACACTGGTGTTTTTGCAATAGTGGCCTTGAGAAAAATGAAGTGCAACAGAAAATCCTGCTACACTGCACACTTTATTACATATTAAGAAAACATTCACTATAATAGAAGAGAGATTTAGTCCCATTAACCGTATTAGTGTTATCTCCTGTAAATAAAATTATAATGTGATGCATGGGGTGGGGGAATGGCTAATTAAAGCCATTGGGTAGCAGAATTTCTCAATCATCTGTTTTACAATATTTAATTCCTTCATTTCTAATAGCTTCTTCTCTGGTAACTTCCATCAGTAAGATATTTATTTCTCTATTGATTTCTATGATTTATACAATAAAGGTCCCGCAGGTTTGGATTAAACTGTATTAAACAGATCTGTGTGGGTAGTTTGTACATTGCTTCAATTTACTTTAATTAGTTCTTTTAGTTCTCTCATTTATACAAACACTACAGCTACTTAAGTACCTCTCCTGAGATCACTTGGCCTCCTTTGATTCATTAACAGTACTGAGACACAACCCTTGACTTAACTTTGCATTTAAAAGAAATGTCACCATTATTAAGGCCAAAAAATGAGAATTAGAAGAACAAGGAGAACAGTATGATACCAAATTCTGCTATTACTATGATACTGAAAAAACAGGAAAAACCCAGAACTCAAGGCAAAGAACTGCAGTACAACTTCACAAGAGTTAGTGACTGGATGAGGGGAAAAATAAAACACCCACAAATGGCATCAATATAGATAAATGTACAGAAAAGGTGCAGGATGGAGGAAGAAAAAACACCACCTTTCTTAGGGATTCTGGCTTTGAACAAGATATTACTGGTCAGGAAAGAAGTTCTTCAATGGAGAGCCAACGTTTCTACAGAGATATATCAGTTCAGAAAGAAGAAAAAAAAAAAGCCAAACAAAAACCCACAATAATGTTCAGAATTTGGAAAGGGCTGCAGGACAAACAGGAGACAGCACTGCAACAGCCCAGAAAACCATGAAGCATTCATACAAGAACAGGCGCCGTTCTGAAATCTCCTCAATCTAAAGGAATATCAGTAGAAACAAGAGATGCACAAGAAGGTAACAAGAAAGGTAAGAAATACAGAATGGTTTCCATACAAAAACAGCAAAGGACGTAAGGAGTCTTCATTGTGAAGACCAGATGTACAGGGACAGAGCAGACACGGACTAAAATCAAAAGGACTGAGATAAAAATGGATTTAGAAAGCTCCATTCTCTCCTTCATACAGGAAGTAAAAGACCTAACACTACACTAATGAATGAAAAAAAAAATTAAAACCAAAAACCTAGACATTTTTCCACCCATTGCATAGATGAGCTATGGTATTAATTACCAACAAGTATTTGTGCATGCTAAAATTCTGTGTGGGTTCAAATTCAATTAAACTCACAAAAGAAAAATTCATCAACAGTCGTTAAACACAAAAATATGTCAAGTTGCATTGCCAAAACCAGCAGGAAACTGACCAAGTGTACAGAAAAATAACTGTATTCTTGGCATGACCTTATACTCTTCCCTAAGCTGTTCCACTTTTGACCACTGCTGGAGACAATTTTTACATTAAGGGATTATTTAAGAAGAGTATTCGAGTATATTTCTTTTTAAGAAACTAGAAGCACATAATAGGAGACAGCTTCCTGAAACATCCAGAGTGACTGTATCACACTGCTTTTTATCTTACTCTGGTAAATGCTGCATCTGTCTCATGGCTGTGTCCAACGTCGACAGGATCTGAAGCTCTTCAGGCAACATTTCTGCTCCTTCTTAAATTAAAACTTTTTTTAGGAATTGGGTGGGACAGTAAATAATTTCATTATATGTCCCTGTGTTAGGGAACTGTTCTTCAAAACATCAGATCATAAATGTGATTTAAGCAACATCGTGTGTGCACACAGACATGTTTCTACATAATGTGAAGACTAGGAAAAAGATAATTCCATATATTAGACATCAAATTCCATAAATTAAGACTGTTGGAACCCTCAACAAGGAAAAAAAAATATATATATTTTAATGTTCTTCCTTCAGATCTTCTCTATCAGTTTCCCAGTCAACAGATGGAAATTATATAATTACATGTACTGATATCATCATCCAAAAATCACTTGCAGTTCCCCATGTCTTTAACAGCTGGCAACATGTAGAGATTAAAGAGATCCCTCAGAGTAAACTTTGCAGCTTGCTTTCCTCAAAGATGACAGAAAATTCTCTTCTCTGGTGGGAAACTCAATCTACCCCTGACTTATTATCTTCTAAGATTCTTCTCCTAACAGTCCTGTCACGACTGTGATCAGAGAGGCCATTAAGTCTCACTCTCCCATGTCATGTCATGAATCATGAGTCCGTACTTTGGAAGACCTCGAATGATTCACATAGCTTACCTACAAGGTGGTGGTTCCCACTTCTCATGGAATGCTTCCTCCCCCCAGGGAGGAAATGACAAAAGGATTGTCACCATGACATTCAGATCGATGAAAAAGGAAAATCAGGGGAGGGCAATTGTTCTCCATGCAAGTTTCAATTTTCCCATATATTCTGGTATCTAGTAATACACTGCTGAACTTAAAGACAGCAATTATTACACAATATACTTCTAGACAACTGCTTTTCAGTCCAAATCTGAATGGCTTCTCAGAGATCCAGAGAACACTTGAATGACGAGTCAAGAAAAAAGGGTGGAGAGAAAAGGGGGAAGTCTCCTCATATAAGAAGAAAATATCTTGCAAGTCACACACAGAAGAGGTTCACATAGACATTGCTAAATCCAGTGATGCATGAGGAATAACTAGGTTTTCTTCTCATAGATCACCAAGGATCAAAAGGCATTGCCACACAAGTGATCTGAGATCAGTGGACTTCACCTGCAATTCCCTGGACAGATGAACCCCCATCAAAATATTGACTGAAGTAATTTCACACAACCACAGCTTCAGGATTCAGTGTCTTCTTCCTATGTGAACTCTTTGTAACAGACAGAACCTAAACCAAAAGCAGTACTTGAACTCCTGAAGAACAGTATCCACATCCAAGTAGTCTAATGGCAAATCTGCAGAGGTGTGATTATAACAAAGCAGTCTGGACCACACGTTTACCGCAGAGGCAAGCCGTGATTTGATCCTGCTGCAGTGACAAAGCGTGATGTCAGTAGATGGCGTATGAAGCATAACTATTGGTGAAGACTATTAGTTTGTCAATACCTGAAAGATGAGCTCTCTGCTGGGCACCTGGAAAAAGGGTCTGGTCCTTAGTAATTACTCAGTCTTAGCTTTACTATCAGGGTAAAGTCCAGAGAGACTCAATGCAGTCTGATTTATTACAGTTAATTTTTTTACGTTTACTGATTTTTCAGAAAGAAAACTGAACATGAATATAATGTCTGCTGCGACTGACTGTGAAAAAGAGGGCTGCCTACACTGGAAGTCAGAGCAGGAGAGCCATACAAGTGGATATATCCAACCTAAAGTGTATCTAGTCAGCTCAGACCCAAACACAGCAAGTGGCTCCAGTCTTCTTTTTAAAAATTGTATCCAGTGTTTGTTCACTTATCCAGGATTTCTCCATTTTCTAAGTGCTTACACTCGGAACATATAAAGTCACTTCTCTATCAAACTAAGAGCACTTCAAAGTTCCCCAGCACTTGTGATTGAGAAATGACCTGCTCCACACATGCTCTTCACCCAGCCTCAGGCATAGACCACGTATAACTTGTCTGAAGTTCAGACTGAAGGAACAAGGTGTTCTGTACAACTCCAAGCAGGAGGACAGGAGGGTTTTCCTGAGGTTCTTCCCTCAAAGGGCAAAATTCCTCAACAATTCAACATCTCAGTTTGAGGGAAGTATGCAGGCAACTGATCACATGTGTTGCCAGAACCTCTTCCTCCCTACCCATCCTGCCCCATTCTTTTCAATGAAAAAGCCAGACTTTTTCCAATATGAGATTTTTTCAAAGACAGAAAGCACAAGCCTAGTCACCAGTCAATACTTCTTGCTACAATGCACTCAGAGAAAACATTACAGAGTAACGACCAGTGGCTTCTTTACACTTTACTAATCAAACTCTATCCAGTTTGTACCACCAAACATAACTGCTCTAACTACAGCTCCTGCCATTCTAGACACTATCTTAAAAATAATTATTCCTGAGCTCAGAACAGAGTTCAGTTACAGTGGTTATGTAGGAGAAGAGAACAAACCCTCAGAAGCAGACAGAAGGGAGGAAGTTGGGAAGAAGTAACTGGAAAACCTCACCCAGCATTACTTCTGTACTTTCAGCAATGGACTGGAGCTGTACTTCAGAACTGATTTTGCTTTACTCAGTTGCCAAGTAAATTGAAGCTAACGGAGTTTTATGTTAAGAGTTTATTTTAAGATGAATCCACTCTGTAGTTACTGAGCATCAGCAGATTAGTCCTCTGCAATGTTCATTTCAGTCCTGAAAAGGCTGGCCTACAGCCCACCTGCTCAATATGAAAAGGAAGAACATAATAGGTTTGCTTATATTACTAGCCCTACACAGCAGAACTGGTTTATACAGCCGTATTTAGATTATCTGTGAGATACCAAGTGTCCATTCAAGTTTGCTATCTTCTAAATTAAAATTAATAACAAAAACAAGCTACTTTAAAACTGTGTTATTACCCTGAGTCTGAAAAGTTAGTAAGTTAAAACACTAAGAGCATTCAGAAGCCTAATTAATCTTCCTCTTCAACTTTATAAATGGTTTCAGCCAATTACCTTCTAGGAACTGGTATTTCCATAACTTTTTTGATGTATCAGTCACAGAATAGTCCATTTCTATCACATCATCTGATGATTTCCTAAATAAGCAACCTGATTGCACAATGCTAGCTAACGGACAGCGTGGTGTTGCACAAAGATGACGTTATTTTGCAATATTTTAAAGTCCTTGTTCTACAGATTACTGAGATGCACAGAACACTGTGCTGGCACACTACCTGCTACAGCTCACATTCCAGAGAGCTCACTAAATATTGTAAAACAGTCCCATGGCTGTGTCCAAAGTCAACAGGATCTGAAGCTCTTCAGGCAACATTTCTGCTCCTTCTTAAATTAAAACTTTTTTTAGGAATTGGGTGGGACAGTAAATAATTTCATTATATGTCCCTGTGTTAGGGAACTGTTCTTCAAAACATCAGATCATAAATGTGATTTAAGCAACATCGTGTGTGCACACAGACATGTTTCTACATAATGTGAAGACTAGGAAAAAGATAATTCCATATATTAGACATCAAATTCCATAAATTAAGACTGTTGGAACCCTCAACAAGGAAAAAAAAATATATATATTTTAATGTTCTTCCTTCAGATCTTCTCTATCAGTTTCCCAGTCAACAGATGGAAATTATATAATTAAATGTACTGGTATCATAATCCAAAAATCACTTGCAGTTCCCCATGCATTTGGTATATGCAACTAAACCTGAGTATGACGAAGATGAAGACTGGGAAAGAAAAATTTGGGGGACAGAAAGGAGAAAAAGAGTCTGAAATCATGACTTCATCCAGTTAAAATGAACAAGACTGCAAAAATGGCATTAACGCTTGAAGGTGTGCTAGCAGACAGATTAACCAAGAATGAAATGGTTCCATACTGGCTAAAAGGGAAAAAACCCAATCAATCAAACATACTGCAGTTCAATTCCATTTCAGTCTGAGTCTTTAGAAAATAAGGGTTAGCAAAATTTTTTGACGTGAACATAAGTCTTAGAAAACAGACTTTCAGTGAGTTAACTCTGATCCAAAATAAAGTTGTATTGCAAGATTAGGTTATTTTAAAGGGGTATAAAAGTGTCAGAAAAGTAAATGAAAAAGGTGTTATTGTTGACTGAAATAATTCAATCTAATTGCTTTCAACTGAAGTTTTCTTTCCTATTTTTGGAGAGAGACTGAAGAATTTTTTGGCTTTAGGCACCAATTTTATTTGGGAATATGAGGAAGTGTGTTTACTTCTGAATTAGACTGAAAACAAATCCCATAAGTGAACTCGAAAGACCACATACTGCTGACAAGGATTTTAAATCAGTTTAAGCACAAAACCCAGCTTGATTTTCAGAAATTCAAGCAAGCTGCTCTCTCTTGTTTGTGAAAGTTCTCACAGTACAGTAAGCAGAGCTATAGCTATAACTACAATTATAGTTGCAACAGATTTAAGTATTTAAAACTAAGGCCCTCTAAGTATCTGCAAAAGCCCTTAAGTCAATTCATTACTGATACAGTAAGTGACAACACTTGTGTTTGGCAGACAGTGCAACTGGGAGTCCTGACAAATCTAATTAACAGCACATCAGGGGCACTTACTTTATCCTTTATATACAGTGCCAATAGTGAGTGTATAATGAGAAAAGGAGCTTAAACATTAGTGGGACTTCACTAATTGGTCACCAAGTCCTGATTAAGCCAGGCTTCGTATATAATTATTGAAGTTCAAGTGTCTGATACAAGTGTATCCAAAACCACTTAATGAAGATAGTAAGTCACTTCTGAACTACACAAATAAAAATAAGGCACAAAAGAAACAAAACAGAAATATGCAACTCTGATTCTCTGGAACTACTTGCCATTTGTACACCCCTAGTCCAAAATATTACAACTGTTTAAATAACTATCTTTTTAAAAAGTTACAAAATTATGAAAAATAATGCAGTGTCTCAATTATATTAAATAATGCAAATATTTTGAATATATGTAGGCATTCCACTAACTTTATACATATAAAAACAGTAAACGTTGCCAGCAAGTAATAACAAGAGAGGGTTTTTCAAAATCCAGAATTTAAAGACGACAAGAGCAGCTTTATATATTTGTTCATTTACATTCATTAAATCAGTACAAAAACCTTCAACTTCAAAATTCTACAGATAACTGATCTGCATTATCAACTGGAATCCACAGAGGTATATGCCACTATATCCCTCAAAATGGTGAAAGAGGTGACCTGAACTGTGTAACTGGCTGCACCTGGAAACTCATATATCCCAAAACACATACCCCATGTGCCCTGGCTTCCTCAAAATCCCACAAGGAAATGGTAGTTATAAACACACGCTGAAAGGAGACGGGTTCAGAGTGTTCCAGAAGGAAAAAGGCAATCCAAAGTCTCAGGCACCTCACCAAAATCAAACTTCTGAAAGCTCCATGATACTCTCTGACAGCATCTTGAATATTTTTACTGGCTCCAGTACAGCACAGGAAAACAGGACATCTTTCAAGGCAGTGGGCCAGACGGTATTTTCCTTTCTCAAGACAGAAAGGGATAAGAATTCTGCTAACAATTCATTTCAAAGTGCTCGATGCTGGTCAGCAGTATTGTGCTTCTATGTTGGAAGCTCACTAGGAGGCAAACAACTGGAGCTTACAAACATCCTTTCACAAGATTCTGCCATGCCAGATTACCAACCTTCACCAATTCTGCTGCACACCCTCCTGCCTCACACCATCCTGCCCGTGTTTTGGAATTTCTATGTGAAATGAGGGACTCACAATCTACACTGTAGCTGCCAGAGACACACAGGCACCCCAAAACACCCGGCACAAATACCCCAGGTTTCATTAGCAGCAGCCTGTTTTGAGGTAACACACACAGGTCACTGCAACAGTATAACCCCCGTTATCAAGACAAGGGTATACTCGCAAAGGAGGAATTTCAAACTCACATCTCAAATCAACAAAATGCAAAATACCCCAGGACTGAACAACCAAGGGCACACCTATCAACAACCCTTCTGTTCTACCTCAGCTGTCTGGCTCAGTTCCATACACACAGCAAACAGGTGTGTAAGATACTCTACAGCATCCCTGGAATCAGCTGGGTACGTGCTCCAGTGACACCTCACCAGTGACCCCACGCAGGGAGTCCTTCTGTTGTCCCCTGGACTTTGTCTTCATTGGGGAGGCTCCAGGAATCTGAAGAATCAGTGCCTGGGGTTGCTTTGCCACTGTCTTTTTTATGTCCTTACCCCAGGCAAGGAAGATGAAAAGGTTGGGTCATTATCGTGAAAAAAGTAGCCCTTGGTGGTAGCTGCTACAAGGAAAGCAATCCAGCTTCCCACTGCATTTATTGAAAGACATTCATAAAAAATAACGGCTGCAGCTACGTACCGCAATGTAGAGCTGCACAGGGGTAATGCAAACTGCCTCATATATTTAATATATTCCATGAAATTTTTACAGTATGCTCTCCGAGAGTTCTTACCCTCTTTTAGAAAGTACTGCTTTATTATTTTCATTATTAAATGAAAAACATCAGACAATTGAATACAGAACACTCCTTAATTTATAGCTTATCTAGAAAGTTACTTTGGTAATAAAGCACATGAACATTAAGAACTTCAGTCCAAAATGCTTTTGTCCTGAAGAGTGTGTTAACATTCCCCACCAAGAATTTTACATACAAGATTCTTCGAATACGACACAAACAAAATAACCCAAGACCACCACTAGCACACATCCACAATAGATAATAGTAATTAAAATGTTAGTGCTTGCATGGCATTTTCCCAAAGCATCTTAATAGTATCCTTAATTAATCCAAAATCGTTAATAATGTTTTTCTGGCTTCTGTCTATAAAACATAAATTACATTATTAATAAAACATAAATTACATTACTAATGGTATTAGATTAATATACTTGACTATAATTATACTAAATTACTTTAAAATATATTTATAAATATAAGCATAAGGATACAAAGGACACCAGCTTTTGCTGAAAAAAAAAAAAAAACCAAACCCAAAAACATGTGAAAACACTTATTTTATAATCTGTATTTTATATCAATTCCTTCTGCTAAAAAACAAAGCCAGTATTCCATCCAGGATTTCAGAGTAGGTAAGAATTAAGCCAGCTTTAGCATGCACAAGATTACCGATTAAAAAAACAAACCAACAAAACAAAACAACAAATCAACCAACCACAGCTACAATACCCTGGCTTTGTGTATGGTTTTACTGACCCATATGTAAAACAGAGAAATGCAGCAAAGATTAACGTAACATTTCAGAATTTAAACCTCAAAAATATGAAAATATTTGTCTGGGAACCAAGCTTCTTAAACTGAAATAGAAAATATTATTTTTACATAGGTAGGAAGAATTACTGAAAAATACACAGTATTTCTTATTACTCAGTATTCTATCATATATATTTTGATAAGTCAGGAACAAGAACATATTATTTAAAATGAAATCAGATTGGTTTTTATTATTTTCCTTCCTAGTCTTTCCTCATTTATGGCAGAGTTAGTTGGCAACACATTACACATATATTACTACAGTATCACTAGACACCAGTTTCAAGAAACACATATGATCACATTATTGGATTTTTTTAAAACATGTCTAACATACAAGTACACAAGCTTGCAGAATTAAAACAATTTATATGGGTTATTTTTCTCAAACTTAAGAAAACAAAATCTTCCAGTTTTAAATTGAGACATTCTCCCTGCACTGCAGCAAGCTGTACGTGCACAATCAGTTACCATTTCTCAGCTGAGGAATTCAAATCTTATTAAAAATTGAAATACATCACTTCAACTTGTTTTACCGTGCTTTTACTGAATTATGTCATCATTTAATGAAACACCTTAATCCCATTTGCCAAAAGACATTATCTGTGTAATGCTGTATGCCAGGACCACACTCCCTATCAGATTCAGACAAGGAGCTCCAGCCTCAGATAGGCACCGCTTCCACGAGTTTCCAGTTCCTCCTGGCACAGCGCTGCGGTTCTTCTCCAGACCTCTCTCAATCTGATATTTTCAGACAAAGATACTGACTGACAGGAGTTCCTCGTGTGGCAGAAAGTGAGTGCAGCTTCTAACACTGCTCACAACAATGCTGAATGTCAATTTTGGTATCTCTGACCTAGATATTCCTTGGATAAATCCTATGACTGCTCCCAGGAAACTGAAGGCGATGATAATTTCCAGGATCTCAAAGAGGAAGCAATGCTTCAAGTGTCTACAGCCTTTGGGTTTTGATGGCACTATTAATGCTTGATGATTCTGATGCTTGTAAAGAAACGAACGCAGCTATTGAGCAAAAGTGGATATGGAGGCACTGACTGAACTCTCTTACACTTGTAAAAGTTCGTGGATTAGACATTAAGAGGGGAGAGTTGACATGTGAATGGTTGGGACACTGTATTTATTAAGATACAGCCCATGCCCTCGTACCTCAGACATTTCTATATCCTATCAGCATCCCACGGGGTTGTCATAACCACCTGTCTCATGGGACAGTGACAGACAGGCGTTTGGAAACCAAAATTAAAGAACTATTGCAGCTTAACTGTAATTCCACTCCTCCATCCACATTGTTCCAAGTGCACAGAGGGTAACGTGCCTATCTAGGTACCATTCCTATCCCTCACTCTTCTCACCTAGTAACAAAAAAAGAAACAAACTTTACTTCAAAATATTTCACTGATGGAACTTTTTTTCTTCTTAAGGCTAAAAAAAAAAATAAATAATCTAAGAGACTTTTGGAAGAGGGGATGATCCATCAGTTATTTAAGCTACAAAAAGCAACTTTTTTTTCCACATGTTCTTTACATTTAAGCAAATTAAAAACAGCTTAACAACTTATGTTAAGTTGCTCATATAGGTCAAAACAAACTGATTTTCTTTCCCAACTTCCTACTACACACCAAGAAAACAATCACTGAAATAATTAGTAAAGATTTTTGCATAAGATGGTCATGATTTTTTTTTTGTTAGTAAAATGTTTAACATTTTATGGTGGCGCTTTCCAGAACCAAAAAACTCTGTACAAAACTTGGGAAGTGACTCTGAATAGACGGTGAAGATGAATTTTCACCACACAGTGGAAGGTACTATCAGTGCCTTATATCAGACAAGTTCTGTAAACTCCAAATGTACTGATCTCCTTTAGGAAGCTGTGTAGATAAATAAGCAAGTTTGCCTTTTTCCATCAGTAGCACGGAAACATATTTCAGACACGCACTGCTGAGGAACAGACAATAAAACATGAAGAATTATTTAGTAAGTGACACGGTATTAAAGATACTTGGGAAAGAAAACCCACAAGTTCTGTGCTGAATTTCCTGTCAAAACCATCTGGTTCACACTGTAAGCAAAACAAAAAGGTATATGGATCTGTCTGTAACTCCCTCTGCTGTTCCCTCACTCCTCCTGAAAAGACCAGAAAAGCTCATCTGGCATCATATTGTTTCTAATACTGCCTCGAAAGGTCATCTATTGTTCTGAGACCTCCTTTTCACATCTCAGGACTAGCTAGGTCACGGCCACTGCCATGCTCCACTTCATCTTTGACTTCATTCTAAAATCACAGACCTCCGCACCCTCCTCCTCTAATGCCATTCACAAAAACCACGGGCCCTGAATGAATTTACTCCTTGAAAGCCAGCTGCATGTGTTTTACCTCCTTCCCTGGTTATTTACATCCAGTA
This sequence comes from Antrostomus carolinensis, assembly GCF_000700745.2. Classification (NCBI taxonomy): domain Eukaryota; kingdom Metazoa; phylum Chordata; class Aves; order Caprimulgiformes; family Caprimulgidae; genus Antrostomus; species Antrostomus carolinensis. Next base: position 1,519 of record NW_010291815.1, on the reverse strand, counting down.
CAGTCCAAGACTTCTCAGTATATTCCTGAAATGAAGTTAGTAATTCAGGACATTGGAAATTTGAGATGACTAACTTTCCCACAAGTAAAATTATAAAAGCAGACTTTGGGAAATATTTGTATTTCTTTGCCAGAATGACAACTGTTCAGTTTTTCTCCATTTAAGGGGGGTATATATCTATACAGATCTATCTATCTACATCTTTTCCCATCCAAGGAGAATAGCACATTAATTTTCAACAGGGATTACCTGTTCCCAGACTTCAACCTAATCACTGTACATACCTCCAACTTATTTCTAGTATTTTATATATTAACATTGGTTTAGCTGCTCTTTTTTAAAATGCCACTTTTTGGGGTTATGAAGGTGTTAGCCACAGTGCTAAAATACCTAAACACTCTCAGCTGGCCTCTTCTCCCTGCAACTGCTCCTTATTGCTTTATCTACAGCAAGTGGCTGCTTAAAGTAAGGGTTTCACAAAGAATTTGTATGGAATACACATGAATGATTTAATTTGTGTATAGATAACTTTGTGCTATACTGAGGAAGAAAGCTTAAAGATTAAATAGAAAGTCTCTGAACAAATTAGCCCCCAAAGCCTCCTGCTATGTGCTGCTACTCTCCACAGTTAACTCAGCTGTCAACTTTTGCAGTCTTTCCTACTATCTTTCAGTAAAATTAGTTAACTCCAATGATCTATTTATAGCAGAAAAAATGAACAACCTGAAACAACACAAAACCTATCTCAAATTAGGCCACAGTTATTATTGCTAAATAAATGCTCTTAAAATGGTGTATATCCATAGGATGTATAGTGACAAGTATTTCATAAAAAACCAAACAAACCAACGACCCACAATGTCTTCTTCAAACCTTCAAGGAATCTATCCTTCAAATCTAAAATTTTTTATTCAAATGGCAGGTTTATATACAGGAATACTTCAAATACAACTGAAGTTCAACATGAATTCATTTTTTTTTAACATGTTCCAGATCAGATATATTTATGTGACTACTGTACATATATTTACAAATGTAATTATTCTCCAGATCATCTCGCTGTACAAGGGATCCAGTGTTATAAACATGTAAACAAGACACAGGACATATTAACCTGCCACAATTCTAAAGTCACAATATCTTCCATGCCAGTGCTGCTGCTGCTGCTTTTGACAGACACCTCTAAAGTATCAGTGCTTCAGTTCTTAAATGGATACACACCAGTAACAGACATGAGACTCACAAGTATGTTTAATCTGAGCACTAAGGCTGCAGTAAAGCTGATAAAACAAATAGCTTTTGCTGAGAGGAGCTGTCTCCCTTTTCTAGAACCTGGAAAAGATACCACCTTCTTCCATCACTTTAGGGAATTAATCTTCCAGAAAATTAAACTAGATCTTGGACCTTCCAATAGCTTCTTGCCATTAGTTCTATGTGAAATCAAAGGTTACACATACACAGTGCAAGTCTACTTAGCCACAAAGACTAAACAGGAAAGGGAAGGAAAAAAAAAAAAAAA
>NW_010291814.1:116217-127930 GCF_000700745.2 Antrostomus carolinensis | reverse complement strand
TCTGGCATCCAGCCAGGGTCAACTCACCACATGTACATCTGCTAGTTACAAGGAAACATGGCAGCAGAATTTCCAAACACCTTTCACCAAATCTTCCATCGCTGAAAGGACAGCAAAGAAATGAAAGGCCAGATGTCCAGTTTTCAGCGGATATAGGGGTTTAATGGTTGCTTACTAGATAACTGTGCCATCACTGCTAACTGAAGGATCCCCTCAGTTGTTGCCTTTCAGGAGGAATTTTGATATTATGTGATACTTGCAGACAAGGGCTAGGATAGGGCACTGAACTGTATCACAGCAGGTTCTTACCTTACCCCTACTATGTTAGCGTGTGTTTCTTAACATATCCCATCACTTCCTTTTGAGAATAGAAATAGTTAATAGTTTGGAGCAGTAGCATGGGTTTGAAGTGAGTCCTTTGATCATTCCTGTTCATTGCATTTTGGGTCAATTTGGAGTGTTTTGATGCATGTGAATGAGGTTCCTTTTAGACGAAATTAAACCAGAAGCCTCATTCCAGTGGGCACAAAATGCTCTGCTCCCCCTACTAAGGGTTTGAAGGTCCAAATGAGTGGGTCATCCTTCAGGTAACTTTGAACCGCATGTACTGTGGAGTTGTGAAGTCTAAAGTAGAACCCCAAATTACAGACTGTGTAGATGAAATGGCTCCAGCGCTTTCTGCTTTCATCTGCTCCTGTTGCACCAAATCACAGGCTGATGTAATAGCCTGTGTAATGTAATACAGTCCGTAGCTCTGTTGTTATCTTCTAGTTCAGCAGAAAACTCTTGAGATGAAGTGTCTGGTTTTTTGTTAATATTAAAATTCAAAACAATCACAATCTAAACAGCCTATATTTTTGTAAAATAATATACAGAACTAAAAGCCCTTGACTATTAGAGGAAAAGTGTTCTACAGTGTGTGAACAACACACAGCATGATGCATCTTCATTACAAAAATGTAAAATGACGATCATTTATCATAAAATCTGCTGACAATAGGCATTAATCTCTTAGTAAAGTAAGTGGTAAACCCTGTTCCCATGGCAATGCAATTCATTTTGTTTCTCTTCCTCTGCTACACTCATGGAAGACTGGGCATTCTCTGGATGAACTAATTGCGGCCTTAATGCTGTGGATTTTTGTGGGTGAAATACATAATTATTTTGGTGGAACGTCAAACCAGTAGTAACCATGGTGTTGGTAGAGTGTTTCTGTATTCCATACAGACCAGTGCACATGCTCAATGAGCAGATATCCATCCATCCCCAGTCTTATACCAACTCTGTTTGACGGAAAGGGTGGACCTGGATGTGTAACGAACCATAAGGAACATAAAGAAATGGCTTTTTTTTTTTTTTTTTTTTTTTCCTTGAAAAATATGGTAGAATTTTTTGGTGTCTTCAATAATACAAAGAAATGTTTGTTGTAATTAACTGCATGTTGTTTATTCCTTATTTTTGTCTGGTTCTTCTGTGGAGGGTTTTTTTATGTGTGTGTATGCATTTATATATTTAGTAGAGCCAATTGATTTGGTCAAGCAGACCTGTTCTGGAGAAAAGTTATGTACTCCCGCACACATATGATGTCTTATTAATGAAGCTTACCAATTTTCACTTAGTTATTTTGAAGGCTAATAAAATACCGTGTTGGTTCCCCTTATGTGATATTTTGTTTGAAGTCAGCACAACATCCATGTATTTTCACAAATTTTCATTAGCCCTAAAAGCCATGAGTTATTTGATAAATCTGATTGCCCAGCCTACCATGTATTTGTTCTACCTCAGAATAAAACAACAGTTTCAGTTATAGCAAAGCAAGCCACGTGTACCTAAATATACCTGCTTTCTGCTTTAAGAGCACAGCAAGCTGACTAACTCCAATAGCTTCTGTGCTGTCAATTAACAGCCCTGAGAGTAAGTTTTGTTCTTTTATTGGTTGAGTCATAGCTCTTTGCATATTCTGGACAATTGGGTCCTATTACATAGGTAACTTGAGAATACTAAAGTCAAAGAGAAAGCAGCAACTTGCAAAATGTCTTTGCTTCATGTGAAATTGTCTGAAGATAATGCTGACAGATGCTCTCTTAGTAAAAACCTGGATTTTGCCAAAAAAAAGAGAGGTGAAATGAGCCCAGCAACTGTATGATTAATTTTTTAAAGCCAACCAATAACAACTTACAACCTCCGCCTCAAAAGAAAAGATCTTGTTCAAATCTGGTTTCAAACTCTGTTTCACTCAGAGATTTTTGCTGCGTGGAGCAAACAGAGCTTGGCCCAAGCTGCAGCAGACCATTGTGTCTTGCTCCTTGCAAACCTTTTGATTCTGGAACTGTTGGAAATGGGTTTGGTGTAGATCTATTCTGCATGTCTAGTCTGAAAATGAGACTGTAGACAATTTTTTAACTTCAGATTACATTTTCAGGCTGTGTATAACCTTGAAGTCTGGAAACACTCAGAGCTGCAGTGTTGGTTGAGGTTTAATTCTATTGAATATGAGTAACTTATAGTCACACTTTCTCAGAGAGTCAGTAAATGATCCAGACAATGCTGTTCCTTGATGTAGGTACCACTCTGCTGATAACTAGTAAACTTATACACTCTAAAGGTTTGGCACAAGATGTTACTAGGATGAGGCAAATAGAGTACCTACGGAGGGGGAAAAATGGGAACATAACCAGTGATCACCCAGTTTCCCTAAGGGGTTCCTAATGCCCCCCACTATCCCAGGTCTCACACCATTAGGAGGCCCACCAGAAGGCTGTCCTTGGTAAAGGTCTTTGCATGTTTCCCCTTAGAGCTGTGAGAAAGGAGAAACCTCCAGTCCTGACAGTCTGTGCCTGGAATTCCAAATGCTTCTTGAATGCATCAACTTCTATGGGCATTCCAAGTTTCCCTATGGCACACCTCACCTGGGTAAATGCAGGAGAAACAGCCCCCAAAATACTCCTGTGCCCCCAGGTTGTGTTCTCCATCCCTGGAAGGTACATGCACATAACAAAGGAGCTGTAAAGCACCAGTTGGAGATTTTATTGTTAAATATTTTAGGTTGGGGAAGGGCAGAGAATATATTTGAGTCTAAACAAATTACAGATAAGTGCTTGAGAGATGTGGTTTAGGGTAGGTATTTTATAAGAATAATCATTTTTATGAATTCTTCCTTGGTTTCTGAGTTGACAGCCTTCATGAAAATATGTAAAGTTCTTAAATGAAAACCTCCGGCACTGTTTTCTTCTTATTTTTCTTATTTGAAGCTGCCTTTATCAGGAATAAAATAGCAGATATCAAAAGCTATATATTCTGTTCTTCTCTACTTATTTGGAAGGCTAAAACTTCTATTTTAATAAAGGATAAATATGTGATATTAGTTGCTCTTATTAATCAGTAATTAAAATATGAACAATATTATTAATCTTCTATCTTTTGCTTTCCAGGTGATCAATATATGAAGTCAACAACTATGGCTGAGAAGTGCAATTAAGGTACTGTAATTTTCCTTTTAAGTATGAGCATGCTTTTAGTGAAAGTGATTTCTGAAATACTCTCTCCAATAATCGGCTTAATAACCTGCATTCCTGGAAGCTCAGTTCACCTCTGGATGGGTTGGTTTGTTTTCATTTACCACTTTGTCCACTGCACTTCCTGAAAATTACTTTTATTTTTTTTCCTTATATTCTTTATCTTTTAGTTTTCTCTTTTTAAATTTAGTAACAATGTTTTAAGATAGAGTTGCAGATATAGACTTATGTGCTGGGAATAATGCTTACATGATACACTTGTGACTGAAGGTCATGTCCTTGAAATATTAACTCAGAAGATGTTGTGAGGAAATAACAGAAAATCTGTCCATATGAGGCTTTTGGAATGATGGTTGCTGCACGCTCCATGGCACTAAGCATTTAATTGTTGATTTGAATCACAAGATGGCAATTGGCTCAGCAACTCTGCTGTAACAGAGAGAGATGGTTGGTTTTGTTGGAAATATACATATCATAACCAGAGTTATCTTTCTTCAAGTCACGTTTTCACTTGTAAATTTCTAGCTAGGACTTCAAAAAAGAGTGGCAAGATAGGAGATGGTGGAAATATTTCCTTTTCCTTGGCAAGTTGCAGTGAACTCTGATGGCAATGTAAACTCAAGAAAACAAATATTTTCTTTCCTATGAAAAATACAGTTAAAGTATGAACAAGGTAGCACAGTAGTGCTATGAGATTAAAAATGCAATGAACACTATTAAACAGTTGTTCTCATGTGGCATGAGTTATTTCTTGCCAAAGCATTTATCGTGGCAGTATTTCCATTCCACTTCTAAATGCTCCACTGTTGGGTTAGTATTGCCATTGAAGTAGTAAGCTGTAAAGTCATCCTGGAATGCTAAATGACCAGTCTCCTTTCTATTGGGAGGTTTCATTGTTGGTCTACGTGATTTATTTGTGGATGGGGAAAGGACAGGAAAGCTCTTGTTTTTATTAGTTACGTCCTTTACATAAACTGATAATGTTACTTTTCTGATTTTACCTCTGGCCACTAGGAGTCTATCAAACTACTTAATGTTTATTGCAGTATGGGTATAATGTGCTCTGGCTGTTGAATACTAACATATATGCAAAAAAAGCGCAAAAAATAAATCCTCAAAAGTACATGCAAATTAGATTATTTCAATGCTGTGTGATGTCTTAGGACAGGTTTTGAACAAAGAGTAATCGAACATCATCACAAGTAAAAAGTGGGATAAAATGCAAAATTCTGCTCAGAAGGAGATTTTATCAGACTGACTTAATGTTTCTTTTTGCTGAGTTAGTGAACATCTCAGACTACAGTAATGCGGTGGGCTTAAGCTATCTAGAGTTACAGAAGCATTCATTCAATACAGTTCCCAAAGGAAACTCTTATTTAAAGTGGAGATGGTGCAGATTAATACAGGAATTACAAGAAGCTGGCTTAGGCAGATAAGGAGCTGGGGAAAGAGGAGACTGTGATAGGATGTACTGAGAGGTGAAAGACCAGGTTGCGGGGGAGTTATTAGAAGTATTCATAAGGGACAGGTCTTGTGACCAGTCCTTTGTAATATTACCTTTAGTAACCTTGGCACAAGGTCTTTGATACAGGTTTTTTTAAATTCCTGTAATGCTGTGAAGGACAGAAATATTATATGGAAGAATTTTGTTGACTTTGTAGATTAATATAACAAAGACGGGCTAAAATTTAATAGTAATAACCACACTGACATTCTGTTAGGGACAAATAGTAGAGGAGGCTGCTATAAGAGAGATTCAGCATATGGAAGTTCAACTTTAAAACAAATGTGTTTGGTTGTAGCACATAGCTGAAGCTTTCATAATCTACATGATTTTCTTGAACACCTGCTTACTGAAGAGTTGCAATTTAAATAGTTTAGAGCCTAAGTATTCTAATTCTATAAATTCTGATAAAATAAAATCCTAGATTTTAAATACCAAGTTCCAAACCTTGTTCTATAAAGGGACTGCAGGTGTGAATTCTAACCTTACATTTGGAGTAGGAAGTTGCCAAACTACAGGAAGTAGGTTACTGTAGCAGCTGAGGAACTGATCTCCATGTAACCAACCCATCTGCCTCCTCCCCTCCAAAAATCCCCAAACAAACCCAAAACCTGGAAACAAGCCAGTGCAGATCTTAGGCACTAAGTGAGCAGTCATATTATTTTGCAGTAAGAAACCTCATCTAGGATGGGTGTAGCTGTAGCAGAAGCGCAGCAATGACTGTAATGAAGCTGGGGTGACCTTGGAGGTAGCTGGTGGGTAAAACTGTGCAGATTTGGCTATGGGAGGGAGGAGTGCAGCAAGACACTTACTATGGGTTAGATCAGCCTGGTACAAAGGCAAACTCATCCTGCCTCATAGAAGAATTGCAGTCAGGGCCAGCACATGGCGTGAGGGTCCAACTTACTAAAGTGTTTGTCAAAATATATTGAGCATCCACCTTACATGGCATTGGCAGATGTGTGCTGGCTAGGAAGAGAGCTCAGTGTCCTTGAGGTCAGCTCCTTGGAGGAATTCAGGAACAATGAAAGGTTCGCTGACATACTACCTTCAGGGTCATCTCTCAACAATCCTTCCTCTAGTTGAATAGCCCTAAAACTGCCGAGAAAGATGAAAAAGAAGACATTTTAGCACAATCCCACCTCCAGAGTAGCAACATCAGCTTCATGCCAAAATGACATCATTCTGATAAAAAGGAGCAAATGAACCCCAAAATGGGCACTCCTTGGTGAAATACGGGTGTGCTATACTCTATTGCTAACCCTCTGAGAATTTGTGATTAAAGCAAAAGGATGAGAAAGCAGTACTTCATGACTGTACACTTAAGAATCTGCACTTCCCTTAGATAAAAGGAATGCTCTACGGATCAGCAAAAAATTGGTCAAAAAATACGAAACAGAAGGTAGGACTAACTGATTGGTTTTCCGAGTGAGAGGATGACAGCAGTAGGGTCTCAAAAGAATCTGTGCTTAAACCTGTGATACTCAACTGATAAATGAACTGGAAACGATGACAGAGTGTGCTGATGATGCTTTTATTCAGAGCAGCGAAGATGAGTGCTGACTGTGAAAAACTGCAGGAGAATTATGCAAACCTAAGTGCTCGGGCAAGGCAATGGGAAAGGAAATTCACTGGAAGCGAAGTGAGGAAGGCAAAAATCCCACACAAGGCGATGACTGGTGAGGTGGCCATTGCCACTCAATGATCAAAATGCTGGGCATAGATAGAACTGTAAAATATAAAATATGCTTCTCTGAAAATATTACCTTTAGTGTCAATAGTGGTTTATAAAAGCAAGTAGTATAACAGGAAAGGTAGCAAAGATGCCACATTGCTACTGTGTAAGATTATCTTTCTTTTGTATATTGAGTAGTGTGCAGTTCTGTTTCTCCATCTCAAAAAGGTGTAGCAGGAACAAGGGAAGTTTGAAAGGATGGAAAGCGTGACATGGATTTCTTCCAAGGGACAATTAAATAGCATAGCGTTTCTTGGCATGGGAAAGAGGCAGAGGTCTGAACAACTCCATGGGCGCTGCCAAGAGTGAGCAGGGACCTGCTGATTGTTCTCATTTCCAGGGTCAGCGGCAGGGAGTGAAATTAGAAGTTGGTAAGCGTGCAGCACTTAGAGTGGAGGGGTGTCCCTAGCAGTTGGTCATTATTATGGAGTCTGAATTACGGCAGGAGGGGAGCCTTGTACATAGGTGCAGACAGCAACAGGAGACAGTTATGGAGGGAAAGCATAACAGGGCCTGAAAAATATGAAAAGTTTACTTACTGTTTAGGAGGTGAGTGATTTGCAAGTATTTTGAGGGTCAGGTGGGAGTTCTGGAAAGTTCTCCCATGGGATGAATAGCTCTACTCTTCTTTGGGGGCTGTTACTGTCAGGGAGGGACTGCTGGGCTTGATGGACCCTCCTCAGAAAGGCTGTTGATAGGTTGTTATGGAGCTTGAAACAAGAGGACCAAGGAGACACTGTTGACAGAGCTACTAAAAAACCCAAACTGCTGAAAGGGATTTCAGGCTGTTCTTAGCAAGTAGGAACAGGGAGGTGTTTGTCCAAAGCAAAGCTCATACAAAGCTCGTTTAAACTATTGTATGTGGTTTAGTTACTTATTGCCATCTGAAGATCTATTTTAATCTGGAAAGTTGTAGAGAAGGATGAGTAATTGTGTGGTGTGCCTCCACACCTCCTTGTTACAGGGCTGTTTGAAATTTACTTGCTTTTGCAGCAAAATAAAGAGATGTTTACTTTAAAGAATACAGTAAGGGCTCAAATATGAGTGACGGAATAGAACATAATAACACAGATAAAAAATCAAGTGGACTTAAGTGTGTCTTGAGTATGTTTAGAAGGGAAATTAGAAAAAGATATGTAACCAGAGATTTATGAAATTCTAGAAGACGCTTTCCAAACACAACTGGGACACAAAACCACTGTTTTTTCAAGATGAAGTTTATGGGAGGGATGAGATTACTGAGAGAAAGCGCACCTGCAATTCTCAGTAATGGCTTGCAGTACTGGGAGCTGGGTCCCCAATCAGTGGATGTTCCCAGGCTTTGAAGGAAACAGACTTGAACTATTTGTCACTTGTATTTACTGTTTTACAGTCATATTGTATTTGATTGGTAACAAGTTGCCTAAGGAGTCCAGGAGGACCTTTTTGCCTCAATGCTTCCTTGATTTCTTGGATGTTTCCCTTCCTTCAACATAGTTAGACTGGTCTTGTTGGCTCTTATGGGTATTTTCATGTAACATATTCATCCACCTCAGAGTGCTACGACATCAGTCATACCCTCCCCTCACTTCCTCCACTTTTCCAGTCATAAACTAATTTTTGACACTTTTAAGCTCGTCTCCTAAAGATCGTAATTTGATAAAGGTGTGTGTTTTAGAATGCTACTTTATGGCATGCAGGAATGGAGAGGGCAGACTATGACATCCTGCAGGACACTTTGCTCTTAACATTTATTATCTGATTGCTGGCAGTCAGTGGGGATCCGTGTGATAGTTTCACTGGGCCGGCCCTTGGCTAGTAGCCAACACAGCCATTCACCCACTTTCCCCCCACCCCAGGGGACAGGGGAGAAGATTGGGGGGCCAGGATAAGGAGGCTTGTAGGTTAAGATAAGAACAGTTTAATAATAGAGAGAAAACTTAAAATAATACTAATATTAAAATAGCAGTGATAATGATAACAGTAACAAAATATGCAAATGTGTGACACCCAATGTTATAGCTCAACCCCCTCCTGCCTGAGCCTGGCCTGTTCCCAGATAACGATCCTGGAGGAGCGACAATCCCAAACTGAAACCGCAATCCCGGAAGAGAGAGAGCCCGAGCGAAAGCCAGAGAGAGCGAGAGAGGAAGAGCCCCTCACTAATATCCTGGACATGACGTGATATGATATGGAATACCCCATTGGCATATCTAACTGTCAATTAAGTTTATTAATTTAAATATTCTTCACCTCCCTTAAATCTTGTGCTTGTGGACTAACAGAACACAAAGTCCTTCAATTCCAGTGACAAAAATGTAAACACTGGTATGTTATCAGTGTCTCTCTCATAACAAATCCCAGGCTGAAAGCAAAACGCAGCACAATTCTAGCTACTGAAAAAGAAACCCGGCTCTATTTCAGCTAAAAACCACGACAATCCGTGACCTAGGTGGTCCTTTCCAAGCTGATGTTCTGGTGCACACACTGAATTCATAAGCTGGAATCAAAGCCTATGTGCTAAGCATTTATCTGAAACTAGCTGAAGAGCTGTCTTACCTCAGAGGATGAATCTCTTGCATCTGCACTTCCACTCCTGCCAACTCAAGAAGCACACAACTGACTTTGGAGCGCACAGGCACATGTGAGATGGCCGTGCAGAAGCTGAGCTGTAATGCCAGCAGTAAATCTGGTGTTACCTGAGCAGAGACAGCAGAAACAATAATCCATACAGTTCTGTACATAATTCACCTGCTATGTGTGGATTGCAGTGGCTCTTCAGTACTACTGTTAAAACCTAGAAATTAAAAACATGTGGAGTGTAAGGCCTGCTTGGAACACACCTGCATGTGCTGTCATCTCCTATGGCAAACCGTAATAATAGTAAAGACACAGTATACTAATAGTAAGGTTATAGTAAAGATACGCTGCATTGGGCAACAAATCTTCAGGCTTCTACTTGTAGAAACCCACACTGCCATATTTTTAGTAATGCAGTTGGCAGTGGAAGCTAGAGATAAATTACCATTGCTTATCCACAGTCTGCTGATACCTTCATGTTGCTCTGTGGACATCCCTGGATTGAGGAATCCTCTGAACAGACAGGTAGGTCGTGACACTTGGATGCAGCAGACTGAATTTATGTTCATGACACAATAATGTTAAATATGTTAGGATCTGAAATATTTGTAGCATAGGTTTTAGAAATCTCAAAGTACATTCTGCCATTTTAAAGCATCTTAATTATATAAATAATCTTGTAGATATCTCTTACTCTAGTAAAAGAGTAAGATGAAAGAATAAAAAAGGCAGATTAAAAGAAGATTATGAATATGAGACCCCTAGTCATCTGAACTAACACATTTTCATAGACTAGTTTTTTATAACAGATTTAGAGCAGTGGAAAATATTTCCGTATCCTGAGGACTGTCATTGCAAATACAGTGTTAACGTTTTTGTCAGGACTGAAAAAGTCACGAGGACTTGAAACTAATTTTTTATTTTATTTTATTTTTTAAACAGGGAAAGGAAGCTGTAATATTATGAGTTGATTCTGGGGATTTTAAAAACAAACAGAAAACTGTACACACATAATAAGATGAAAATTGTGTCACTGTTAGCTTACATATAATGGGACCCTAAAGGACAGATGTTCTGGGAGAACAGATAACCATTAGGACACGATTGAAAGGGGAGATTTTGAAATGTAGCCAGAACCTACAGATGGACACTTTAAATAAATAAATAAAAATCAACTTCTAAGTAGCCAATATAAATAATGTAGGGAATGTTGAATATGTTCTTGATTGTTCAAACCAGCAAACAAACATGCCTCTGCATTGTGAGCCATCTGCAACTGGTGGAGCAGCTTTGCAGTGAGGTTAGCTGAAAGGGGACGGGAGCCAGCAGCCTCCTGGGCACTTGCAAAGGTAATGGCAGGACATCAGCAAAGAGCAAAGGCTTTCATTTTCAGAATTCATTTTTTGAAAAGTGCTTTTTTCCTCTCTGGTACTGTAACAAGAATTAATTTGAGGATGCTCCATCCTAGATGAATCCTTTAGCCTATTTTGAAGATCAATAAAGGAGAAAGGAGAGGGCGGGGATGTAGAAGGACATTGCATGTATAAGTGTATGAAGTGATAAAAGATGGGTAAAAAGAGCCATCCCAGAAACCACTTCAGCTACAGAATAACACTAACTTTAGGCTTTTTAAAGAATCATCCTGAAAATGCCTATTTTCTGTTCTGTTACCAGTATAATGCCCAGGTTGCTGGGCACGTACAGCACTAGCCTGGTGGTCTGCTGTTTTCAGCCAAGGACATTGTTTCTTAACAAAGGAGATTTCATTGGCAGAGTAAGAACAAACACAGAGTCTTCTTCTGAGAGTGGCCCCTACAATGTACCCCTAAGTCACAGGTAACATCATCGGTGGCAGAGAACACGGAGAGTGCTTTGCTGTCACACATCAAGCTAGATTTGGGGATTGTTCATTTTAAGAAACCAACAGCAAAACTCAGGAGAATATTGTCAAAGCAACAACCAATGCACTTTTCCCTTAGAAAGAAAGCACACACTAGCAGCTAGAGCTGATTTAATTGTGCTGATTGTGAAACAGTAAACTGTGAACTCATTAGCAGAAAGTTAGTGTGTCAAAATTCCCTGCTGTTCTGCTATATGAAGAGAAAGAATTTAGCATTGGACACCAAGGACCAGAAGTCTTGTGTGAAGACAGACAAAATTGTGCATTTTTACAGCAAATATAACTACCCTTCTTTTAAACATGCAACTTCCAAGTCTTTATGTAGCATTTTCCCACAAAAAAAGAGATAATTTAAAAATTATTTTCATAGTGAAATTATAAAATATTCCAGTCACAGAAAAATAGTCTATCTCTTATCATGTTATCTTCAGAGCTGTCCACCTCTTAATTTTAGACCAGGGGCATGCCTGTTGCCACCACTAGCTGGAAATCTAGTCCTG
>NW_010291814.1:60052-116185 GCF_000700745.2 Antrostomus carolinensis | reverse complement strand
ACTAGCAATGTATTCCTCATTAGCAAAACCTGGCACCCCCAAACTTCAACAGCTTAACCCTTCACCCAGGAGCACCTTGTGGATTCACTAACAAATGCAATCTGCTTTCCTGGTGTGCACTGAATTCCTGAACCCTAGTTCTTGTCTTTCAGCTCCTATGCTCTGAAGCAGTAGCCCTACAGCAGCCCAGGTGGCCTTTGCTATCTCAGTGACCATTGGGTGTATCCTACCTCACTCTGAGAACTTAGTTGTAGCCTGACCAAGTTCTTAAAATGTAGCCAGGCAATGCTCTCCATGGTGCTTCCAACTCTAATCCCAAATTAATTTGGTGACTTCTTTCACCTCTTCCCTATATGTAGTCAGGCTACCTTTGTAGGAGCTGCCTTCCCTGATTATAATATTTTCCTTTTTATAAGCAGTATGTCCATAGGAAGGCATAAAAGTCATTTACGGAATAGCTTTATGGTATTTCTGTAGTACTTTCTTTTCCCTTAATACCTTGCTTGCTTTTTTGCCTCACAGCTGTGCAGTTATACAAAAATATCTATAGATGTTAAGTTTCAGCTCTCACAAACTATTCCATACTATTCCAGTAAAGTACTGAAATTAGAGAAACTGATTTAGAAATCCATGTTGTTAAATAAATGTTTACTTATAAACATCCTGATAGGGTTTTGATGCAAGGGTGAAGTTGTTGGCAAAAGTATGTCATTAACCAAAGAATTCACATTAATTAACAGAGAAGGGAGCAGAGTTTGCATTTCCATATGCTAAAAACCAGTGTGAAATAAAGGAATTATTTTAAATACCATGCAGCTTGTTTGTGAAACCTCATACTAGTGAATTTGTCTGACTTTAAAAACAGGTTTCTGTATTACCATGAAAAAAAATTACCATGCGTAATTGAACTAGCTTTTTTTTTTTTTTTTTAAAAGGCTATGCCTTTTTGTTTTCTAGTTTCTGTCAGTTTGGCTGGTCTAGGAATCCGTTTTGCCACCATCCCCTGTGCTACTACAATGCTCTCAAGCATATTCATGCTCTCTCCTATAAGGAATGCTTTAGCAAAGTACAGAATAGGAGTACCAGGGAACTGTCCAGATTTTGTTTTGTTTTGTTTTAACACAATGCCTACCACCACAAGATTTTTATATTCTTCAGGCAAACCTTGCTATACTATAAGCTTCCATATGTGAGTGGTGCAGGATGTCAAGACCTCCCCTTGTGCTGCCCATCTAATACATTAGTAGCCAGACCAGTATGTTCAAGACAGCCTAAGGGCAAGGCAGTCCTTTGTTACAACAACAATGGCTTTATTCTTCTGAAGCGAAGAATATTTTTATTAATTTTGCAGCAATAGCTGCATTGTTGCTGGCATCTCTTCTTAAACGGTTTACATTTTTATACATTATATAATGAGCTTGCTAATAGGCCACATATCTTATTTATGCATTTCACGCTCATTCCTGTACACCAATAGTTATGCTACAAACATGCTTTCGCACATAAATAGGATAATTATTTGGAGCTAATCCAGTTTACAGACATTTTTAGTTAAGCAATGGCAGGTCTAATTTGAATAGTCAAACTAGAAGCGTCATGCTTTCATTAGCCTTTCGTCAGTATTGTTCTCTTCAGAATATAAGGCTCCTCTGATAACCCAGATCTTTCCTCCTACTCATACTGTGTAGTTTTACAGATAGGTAGCCCCAACCTCCATTTTATGGTTGCCTTTGCCATAATGTCATTAATTAGAAAACATCCCTTGGGGAAATAGTTATTGGTGTTTCCAAGAAGAGAAGTGAGACAGAGAAATACTAAGGAAAGTATGTTTTTAAGGGCATTTAAAATTGGTGGAAAATAGGTGCCAGTAAGAGAAATTTCTGCATGGAAGTCAGAGTCATTCTTAGTGGATTTTTGCAGTTTTGACTTCCTAGAGAAGAGTTGGCAGCCAAATTTGGGCTTGCTACCTGAATAAATGGGCACTCCTCCTTTTGAGTATGATGCTATTACATTATTGAGTTTATTCTCTGTATATATTTCTGTCTGTACTTTAACAAAACTAATTCTTTTGAATGTTTTTATTTAATTTAGTCCGAGGCCCTGAATTTTCTTAGTTGAAATCTTCAATGATTTCTGTGGATAGTGAAAATATTCTTCCTAACTTAAGGGTAAAATATTTTCATGGTAAGAATAAATAACACAAGCACTGACCTTTCAGTCCCAAGGAGGGTGTCTGCTTAAGAACTTCACAGCTTCTTGCCTCAGTGCAGATTGACATTTGCAGGGTTGATAAGTTGGTTATTTGGATGTAAATCAACATGGAAGGAAAAACAGTCTCAATAGTTATGATAGCAGAGTCCACCTTTTCTCTGTTTAATATAATGTAATGGATAATATATCACAGAAATTCACCATCAATGCATAATTTAAATGATGGCTACTGTCATGTATCAGTGCAAAGGTCTGGAAAGGGAGAGAAAGCTAAAATATTGAAAAATCTGCTACATTTAATAAGAGAAAGAAATGCCTATCGGGGAGTTTGCCAGCTATGTCTTAAAGTGTCTTTGCAACCAACTATGTGTGTTGATAGTATTTTAAGGATTAGAAGCAGGCCTTTGAATATGAGTCATCATGAATTCTAATCAAGATGTGCTAGCATCCAGTACAGAAAACTGAGAAAAATGTGGATTTTTTTTTCTTTATTAGCAGTGCCCTTTGAAGACCTTACATCTTTTCATAGGCTTTTCTGATCGCCAGAAAGGTTAGCAGTTTGCTCTCCCCTGCCATAGCAACCAGCAAACTGCCTGCACTCCTTGTTCTTAGATTAACCTAAGTTCCTTTCAAGTCTTCCACAAATCTTTCGAAATGTATTCTTGGAATAACCAGGATCACTGGTGCACACCTATCATGGCTTTAGTTTAAAGGTAGGTTTAACCTAGGAGCAAGGCGACTGAGGGTCCAGAGAACTTTGCAAGGAGTTTTTGCACGTGGACACAGCACAAAGTGGGAAAGTGTTGTATGACGTTGAGATGAGGAACACAAGATCCCAACCTTGCTGCCACTCTGGTTCCCCGAGATTTGAACAGATCCGTCATTTGTATCGAGACACTCATCAGTGTTGGCATGAGCTTTGCTACTGAAAATACCAATGTATAAGGGTGACGCTTAAAACTTTGAAGCTTAAAAATTTGGAGCCTTCAGCACCAAAATTACAGTGCCATTAGGAGAATCACAAGTCTGACTTTGATTCAGCTCACAAGGTTAATGTCTTAATGGCAATGTGGCCCTACTGAACAACCTTGAACTGCATTATTCTCCATCTTGCCATTGGTAGATCTTCTTTTTGGAGATATGGGCAAGTTGTTATGCCCACCATTACTCTTCTGGGCAGATAAAACTGTTTTATGGTCACTGCAAACCCTGCTTTTGCAACCACACTTTGCCTTAATTGATCTGTTTGACAAACTTTTAATCCTTATGTGGGTAGGGCTCAGGAAACACATTTCCTGGTATTCTGTTGTTACATGTACTTAAGCACATACAGACCAGTCTATACTGGAAGTTGTTCCAAATCAAGCTGAGGCAGAGCATACTATTTTTCTGGCATCCCAGAAGACTTTAAACATAGTATTTCCAAAACTGTATATATTGAAAGATAGCAGTGCTAGCCTTTCATCTTTCTTGGCAATGCAGAGCGTTACTTGAACAAGGCAGCAGATTTGACATGATTGATAACCGTTTCCCCATGCTCTGCTCATGGGTTGTATGTGTGAGAACATTGCCCTTGGCAATTTTGCTGCCTGTCCATCTGCAGGAGTTAACAGAAATGGCCTGGCCTGCAACACAGACTTTTAATGGATGAAACCTTCAGACTCTGCTGCCTCTTCAAACTCTGTCAGAGCATCATCTTGGACTGCTTTCATGTTACTTGCTGCAGCATGATGGTGTGTGTTCTGGTCTTTGTCCCTTCACAAAGTGTGTGATACCGGGCTCTTGCATCTCTTTCCATAAGGACGGGTGTTGAGGAGATCATATCCTAAATTAATTCCAAAGGTAGCCCTAAACTCTTACCAGGACTGATCAATTACTTACTAGCCCTTGTCTTGAAACTACTATTAATGACAGAAAAGAAGTAGTACAGTACTTGGTATATTTGCTAGATACAAATATAGACCCTCCTGGGACGTTCCCACACTTTTATTTAGCCATTATGTCCCCTGTCCCCACCTCAACCCTGGAACTTTTTATTAAATTTCTAGAAAAAGAGCTTTACAGAGTACCTGTGTATTCATCTGCTTTAAAATTATTGGCAACTCTCCATCCTAAATATCAAGGCAAAGCCAACACCATCTCCTTCAGTCTGAGAGCTGCAAGTCAGCAGAGTGAAACAGCCCACTGCCTTTTATTAGATGTTATGCACTTGACAGCCAAGTCAAATGCCAAGCTTGGGAGAGCAGTAATTCAATTCTTGACTGAGTAATACCCTGAATGTGTTGTTCCTGTCCTCCAGAGAAACGTGTGACCTCTCCAGTGAGGTCCATCTTAAAATAAGAGGTACATCTTTGGAGTTCACTAGTTTTTCACAGTAATGTTGGCAGTGTCTGAGCCCCCGCTCCACCACTGTTTCTTTTTCCAGAGTCTTCAGCAGTATGGCTTAGGAACTGGGGAATAAATGAAAGTCTGTATCTGTGCTATTCCCAGAAAGACAGTAGAAATATAGTTACTGTGAAGGCATATAATCAGGAAAGTAAAGAAAAAACAGATTTAAAACCAATCATTTTATCACTGCTTTTTGTGGGAAAACTACCCTTGAAGCAAGCTTACTGTACTTCATTAATTCACTGTGGTTTTAAGAGTTGCTGCCCTAAACCCTTTTCATCCACCTTGAGTTAGGTTGTCTTTAGTATATGCAGCAATTAATTGCCTTAAAACATGAAGAGACTCCTTTCCTCGTCCTCCCTGATGTATGGGGACAGTGCATGCCTGCCTTCTCCTCATGCTAAGCTTTTTGAACTTCAGCTAAAAGTTTCATCCTTCTAGTGTGCAGCAGTTCAGTGAAATCTCCTTTATTCTCTGTGCAGAAAACAGTGCTATGGAGTGAGAGGGGAGGGTGGACCAACATGCAGACTTAAAAGCAAACAGAGCTCAGTCAGTGACATTGAGATTACTGGAAGGTAAGCATGGAGATCTGCTTAAGCCACTAAACTTTGGTGAGCTGAAATAAAATATGTCTTAATTGTGCTTTTGCTATGCAAACTACATCAAAGCCCCTGAAGTTGCTGCTGCTTTATTTTCAATGTACAAGTCGTTTTTAGTATACTGATTACTATTTCGCAAGCAGAAACTAGTGTACTTGGGGGACTGCATTGCCTTTGACTTTTAAACTCAGCACAGCCTTTAATGATCAGGTTGTGGCATCAGGCTTTCTAATTGGAGCACTTTCAAAGGTACATCTTTCTTATGGTCCAAACAGCCTTTAGAGGTGAATCAGAGGGTACAGCAATCATAAAGCTGCAAATGTGTGAGAGATATTATCTTCAGGAATTTGGTTATTCTCCTGGTGATAACTTCAATGTTTACTTTTTTTTACTCTAAGTAAAATTTGAAAACAAGATGATTTTTTTAACACCACCATATTTTTGCTTAAATATACAATTTATGTTATAGTAGGTGATACTGTCTTTAAAATATTAGCTTATTTCTAGTGGGAAAGTTTTAAACTGAATTTCATTGTTATGTAGATTAAGAGTTTGGGGTCCAAACATGTGCCAAGAGTTTAGTCAATTTATTTCATGAAGTTAAAATTTCCACTCTCCTTTTTGGTAGTTTGGTAGTACTCTCAGGATCAATGCAAAATTTCTCAAAGGGCACTAAGTCTACTGACAGCAGGTCTACGCAGTGAGGAAAAAAGCTTTTCTTCTGCCTCTGAGTAAGTAAATAAACTAATACAACTAAATGGCAAAAGGGAACAATGAAACTGTTTTAAGGATCAACAAACGGATTCACCAAGAGACAAAAACATAAAGTGCTGAAGTAGGATTAGTTGATTTCCATATTTGTAAATTTATAAGTAAAATGAAACTATAATAATAATTCAGCTTCCATCCATATGGAAATTCCTCAAAATCTTTCACTTTGCACATTAAGTGTAGCAGAAGGGGTGGTTTGCTGACAGCCTTGCAGCAAACCTTGCAGCCTCCAGCCCTCAGCCTGGAGCCAAGTGCCTGAGGGATGTGGTTGAGCAGAAGCAGGGCTATTGGTGTCTGTGGCTGAGAGCAGCTTAGATGGAGGGAATTACTTCTGCTCTTCCCTTGGCCTCCCAGTCTTGTGAGTGTCACCTGGACTGCTGTTCCCTAGCTGCAAGGAAGCAGAGCTTGCTGAATAGACTGGAGGAAAATGAGGAATGGATGTTACAGGTGAGTGAATTCCCAGGAAATTCATTTGTGAAGGACATGAGATAGAATGTTTCTCCCAAAATTCCATCTCCCTTGAGATAGAATATTTCTCCCAGGTAACTAGTGATAGAACAAGAGGCAGTAGCCTCAGGTTGCATCAGTGGAGGTTCAGATTGGATATCAAGAATAATTTCTTCACTGAAAGAGTCATCAGACACTGGAACGGGCTGCAGAGAGAGGTGGGTTGAGTCGCCATCCCTGGAGGTGGTTGAGTCCCCATCCCTGGAGGTATTTAAAAGACAGGTAGATGGGGTGCTCAGAGATAGTGGACAGGTGCGGTTGGACTCAGTGATCGCAAAGGTCTTTTCCAACCAAACGATTCCATGATTCCAAGACTGTTTACTGACCAAGCAGTGAGAGGTAGGTCCTTGCAAAGAGAGAAGTCAGGTCCTGCTCTGTAACGATTGTGAATCAATGTTTCCTCACTTTACAGTAGAGTGCAGCTGTGTGATGAGGTTACAGAGCCATCAGATATCAAGTACTAGTCACAGAAAATTAATCTAAAAGACCTTTGGGTTTCTAAGGATCATATAATGTGCACTGAGTATAAAGCCATGGAGTAATGCCACTCTACAAGCTTCTGAGGTCAAAAACTGCTTAAGCTATGAAAGCAATCAGTCGAGTTGTCCATGAGTTGTGTATTCATGATTTCAGAGCATCTCTTAAGCCATCTGCACCTAATCATTGTGAGAATATTTTCACAGTTTAATTGTGATTGTCAATGGGAAACATTGACATGACAGAACTTAAGCCACCTGCCTAAAATGTGTAACTGCTTGTTGTTGTAAGCAGTTGTTAAAACTGCATTGCATGTCTTCCTCTAGGACTGGAACCAGAACTCAGCTAGGTGATTAGTTTTAAAGAGAAATAACTTATCGCAAAAAAAATTATGCAAGAAGAAAAATCCCCAATCTCTCCTCTTTGTGTTTTTTTTCCTGAAGAAACATATAATAGCAACCATTCCAACACAAAGACAAATTGAATATGTATGTCCTTAATTTAACATCTGATTCAACATTTCCCTCTGTCCTTTTTTCCTTTCAGATTTCCCAGGAGCTTTTGAAATGGTAAAAGGCCAACTAGACCAAAACAAAACATGAACAGAAAACACTTTAAAAAAATATAATGGGTAAAGACATAATTGCTGTTGAAGGTGACAAAGAGCAATTGGAAATTTATATTTTCCATGCTTCTGCTAGCCCTATTGGAAGGCTCTGCTGTGATATATAGCACTGGTTTTAGGATAAACCATAATTTCATCTGAAGAGATATAACTGATCTGCACCAATTGTAATTTTTTCTTAATGCACTTGGGATAAAGAAAGCTAGGATCACTACTCAGTTAAGCAGGATAAAACCTCATAGGCCGGTGGTCTTGCCCATCAGCCTCTCTGGGATATAGACTGCTAATTCCTAACATTTTTTGGAGCCAGTAATGCTGCTTTTGTAATCTTAACCCTTCTACTGCCTTCTTGCCTCTTTGCCATTTTCCTCATTGTCCCATCAGCTTCAGCAGGCCCTCTGAAAAGGCCTAAGTAAGGCTAGATGACTGTTGAAAGGGGGAGACGTTGAAAAGGAAAGTAAATTATCTCTCTTAGAAAAGAGTCTTAAATAAATTAATTTACTGTTGTATACTTACATTTTCTCAATTTCACCTAAATCAACAGATATTTTATGTATTGAGTAGAACCAACACGGCAGAATTGAGTTAATCATAATTCCAGTGTGAGTGCAATTTGTATTACTTGCTCCCTTTCTCACATGCAGGTGTAAATTTTGGTCAGTGCTGTTGTTTTATTTAGAAAGCTGTAACAGCAGGGTTGGGCTTTCTTGCCCTTAGCCAGGTTGTTTCAAGTGAATCTCCTGTTTTTTTCTGGAAGGTCTGAAAGCCAGCTGCATGGTTAGGCTGTGTATCTTCTGTGCCTTGGACGGTCAGCAGGAGCTGCTTGCTCTTGTGGAGGCAGAGGAAAGAGTAACTGAGCTCTGTGTGCCAATTTAAAAAATGGAGCAAAACCAGAATATGACCAGGGGCTAAAATCAAGGCATGTGCAAATAATCCCAGCTTGGACAAAGCAAGACGGTTGTCTATATACTTAATTTGATAGAAATGTTGCAAATTGAATCTGAAGTGGTACTGCAGTTTCTAGCACACTGTGGGCAGGCTGAGCTTTCCTGGTAATTCTGGTAGGTAAAGCCATTGCGGTTGGCTTGTGTCTCTGTTGCGGGTTCTGTTGTATTCAGGTTGCCAATCAGTTTTATTCTGCTATTGCCAATGCCATTTCTTTGTAAAGAATTCATCTTTATGACACATTTGAGTGAATGTTATGATTGTTATTAGATGTTTGTTATTCTTTCAGTCTTTGCTCACAGGTTGGATTTACAAGTCTCTTAATATTGCTGCCGTTCTTGAATATTCTCCCCTCTGCCTGCAGATGTAACTGCCGTGTCCAAAACTGGACAGATCATCTCACTGGGAAACACCAGTCCAGAACAGAGCCAGAATTTCTTCTTGTTCCTCACAGACAATATTCCAGCCAAGTTTCAGGATTACATTGCAGCATTTAGTTGTGATCCTCTGCAGTCCCCCTGGTCCTTCTGTTCAGTGCTGAGCATGTCCATCCCCATACTGTACCTGAATGTTTACCTACTTCTTACATGCAGTATGTTGTACCTGTCCTTCTTCACTTGCCATCTGGTGCACAGGGTCTCCCACATGGTTTCTGGTTCAGGAAAATATCTGGCATATTATGACAAAGAAAGAACAGAAATCTAAATGCAACTGAGTTAAAGTCTTGTAGTTTTATATTGTGAAATGCTTTCATTTGGGTGCCAGGTTTGTTCTCTTTCTCTCTGTTGATTCTGTTGATCATTTTTTCTCTTAATTATCCTCTTTTTTCTAGTTGAAGAAAAATAAAGTAAGAATGAGCATTCACTTAAAGAAAACCTGACAAAAAAAAACAAAAACAAAACAAAAACTCTCCTTGGGGAGAATTGATTTAAATCCACCTCCACTGTTAAAGCTCCTAAGAGCCACTTCACAGTACAGGCAGCTTCTTAAAGACATTGGGCCAGTCCAGGTGCCAGTCTGGGGAGAGATGGAAAATTCCATTTCTGGCTGAAACCAGAATAAAAATCAGCCAGGGTGAGCCCAGGGTCAGGCAGTGTTCAAATTACCTTGCTTTTCTTCTGAGGTTAATGTGAGAAAGTCTTTCAAAGAACAAAATAGGACTGATTATAGCAGTGCCCATGTGCTAAATTTATAGCACTTGTTATGAGCAGGTGTTTTTTTAAAGCAATGTGCTAATTACAGAAATGATCTTGGGGGAAAAAAGAAAAGGAAAAAAATAAGGATATTATTCACTAAAAATCCCACCCTTAAAGCAAATAAAAAGTGAGGGACAAGTAAGATTATGTTGGAAGAGAAAGGAAGGGGAAAAGATGGTGAAAAAAGCTCAATATGAATCAAAAGTGCCATTGTGATAGGGGGAAAAAATAAAGGGAAACAGTCCTAATGTGTGTATGAGCATAACCTGCAACAAGGACCAAGTAATTGTTCTGCTTAACGCAGGGGTGGAAGCAGCCTGGCTGGGGTCTGTGTCCTCACCTGGGCAGCGCATTGCAGGAAAGTAGTGGGCAAGCTGTGAGGAGTCAGAAGAGAACAGTAAAAGCAACCAGAGGTATAGAAAATACACCCTGCAGTCATAATTTGATATTAATTACTATGAATACAAAAGAATGGATGACATAAAATTAATGGGTGTAAATTGCAATAAGGAAGGTTCATATTGGATGTCTGGGGAGACAGGGGCATTAACAGTTCAGATAGTGAATAAGTTACCTGAGACCAATGTAGAATATCCCAAATGGTGGATATACTAAAATGTCTCTCCAAAAACTTAAAACAAACATAGATCAGGAATGAAAGAAAGATCTGATCACATCTTAGAGCAGAAAATGGACTTGATGACCTGTGGAAGTTCCAAGCAACCAGTGATTGCTTTGAGGTTGTTCAAACAGAAACCTGGACCCTGCTTTTTAATTAACATACCCAAAACAGTGCTGAGCATACTAAGGAAAAGAGTATCTGTGTGACTGAGAAGAAAAAAAGCTGATGCTGCCCAAAAGAACAGTTGAAGCAAAAGGTGGGCAGACAAAGGGACACCAGTAGTCCAGTGTTTGGATAAACTGAGATTTTCTTAATCCCTGCAGAGGACATCACCAGGTTACTCAGTAGTACACACAGGTACCCATACAATTTTGAATAAAATAAGCAGAGATTTTGCTTTCAAGTGTAAATCATAGTTATGCAGACAGAAGTTCATTTTGCTCCAATTAAAAGTTTTAAGATGGTAGCGCTGATGGCAAGGAGAGAGTGAAACCTTCCCTTGTTCCCATTAGGTTAACCTGTATTTCCCAGGTTTTTTTAATTTCTATTTTTAGTGAGTGTAATGGCTATGCTTACCAGGAGCATAGCCATTGATATTATTTTTAGTAATCTTTGGATTAAAAGTTTCTATCTTCAAATGACTTACCTCCCTGTCTGTATACTAACAATAAATTCACAAAAGCCTTTCTAATTTGCCAGTGGACCTAAGGAGCAAAAGTGTTTTCTGCTGCTATGCAATTCTATTGCTATAGGAGTTTTTTTAACAAATTTTCTGTATAACCAGATGTGCAAGAAATTTGAGGTGAAAGACCATGAAATGGAGCAAATACCTCTGAGTTTTGCCAGCTGCTGCTCTTGCTCTATAAGAGGAGCTCAGTAGCAGGGACTCCTGCTGGATGCATAAGCCTGGGAAGAGCTGGAGAGAAGGAAGGCACTTGTGACTTGGGCATCATAGAGTAGAAAGTATGTCGCAAGCAGCAGTAACAACTGCCAAAAATACTGACCAGTACAGAAGAAGAAAAAGATCAGGATGGGTTTTATTCCTTGGGACGCTGAGCACCAGGATGGTCTGAAAAGTGCTAGCATTGGGGAGAAAGAAGGGTGGCTACACATGTTGCAGTGGGAGGGCTCACATGCTGTAGCATGTGCCTGTTGGCTTTCTAGCTGGCACCACACAGGTCCTCACTTCTGTATTGAACTTAATTTTTTCAATGATTTTGTTCACCTGTTTTCTGTTCTTCAGAGTTATCATCCTGATCTTGCATAATTTTAAATAATTATTTTTATTAATAGGTAGAAATCCTAAATCAGCATATACTCAGTCTCGCTAGCAGAGACATTCCCTTCTTACATAGTGCATTCACAACATAATGTGTATGCTATGAGTGTCTGGAAGGTGCAGGGTGGACGAGGCAAAGCCTGTGAGCCCACAGTGCCTTCAGCTGCAAGCACCTCTAGTGGTCACGTTTTGTAACAAGCCATAACTGCCTCTAGGTTTATGGTTTTGCACAAAATTGTGTCTTTGTTTGAGATGTATCCTTTTATATTTACTTCTTTGGTTAAAATGAAACCTTTCTTGCATGAATGCTGGAATGAATTTCAACACAGCGTTTGGATTACTCCCAGAGGAGCAAACCATAAGCAAATAGTTTCTTTAAAGAATCCAGGTTTTCTTAGTTTATATTCAATTATGTGGTTATTTTCCAGTGGGAGAGGCAGTTACTTCTGCTGTTTGTCTGCCTGCTTTCCTTAATCTGCTTGTAGAGGGCACTTCAATTCTACCTAGGTGGTTGGTTTGGTCTGTTGAAGCCTGTCTGCCCCTGGGGTAGGGAGTTACTGGCTGACACCTGAGCAAAAGATTTGTGTGCAAGCATGTAACTGAGATTACACACCAGCAGAGGCATTCTTCATTGCGCCTCTAATACACCTCCTCCTCTTCCAGTTAGCAGTGAAGGTGCATCTTCACTGTGGGGAAGGACAGGGTGCTGCTCCTGCACCTCCTCGTGATTTCCAGGTTTAGATGGGCACTTTCATCTCAGTAACAGGGCTGCACTTCTTCTGAGAATGCAACCTGTATGTGATTTAGATTATATCTGAGACAGGTTGTGTCTGTAATGAGAGAGTCTGACTGGGATTCATTAGCCAGGACTACACTGGCCTTCCTGCTCAAACAGGAGATTTGGCCTCTCATCCATTTCTTATTCTTTGCGGTTGGGAGGTAAGAATTTCTCAAGCTGTTTGAAAGATGGACTTCAATTTAATCTTTTTGAAGAGCACTTACGTGCAACTTAAAAATCAGTATAAAGGCTGCACAGTAAAAGAGGAGCAACCTCCTGCCAAATGGACATACAATCTAGCTAGTGTGAAGAGTGCAATGTAACCTATTTTACCTTAAAAGAACAAAAGTACTGCTTCTGAAAGATCCTGAGCTAGCAGTGCTTTCACCCTCAAAACCCAGAGTCCACTCCTTCACAATGCGCACCATCATTCTGTGGATGAGTGCAGCTGTAGGCATCTTTACTGACTGATGAAGGTGTAACATTTATGATCTGCCTTGAGGCCATTTTCACCCAAAGCTACTACTCCAAGGCCTTGCCACACGTCTGGTTTTTCTTCTTGTTCTTTTTTGAGCTCACTTGTTGAATCATGATATCTTCTCACTGTTCTTTCTTGTTTGCACTTATCTTATTTTCACTTTTGACTTCTTCTCACTTTCTTGCTCTGCCTTGCCATTTCCTTCCACAGGAAGGAGAAGTCCACATGTAGAGTGCCATCACCAGAAATGGATTTCTCCCAGGAGAAAAGAGGTTCCTCTAGGCTCCATCAGTAGTATAACATGCTACTGTCGTTACCTTACTGTGACATATAGATATCTATATAATGGATGATAGCAAAATTATTCAGTTACATTCTAGTAAAAGAGCATGAATAACAATTGCCTGATTTTTCATTCCTACAGGCTATCGCTCTGTGACACTGTTGCGAACTTTGCTGGAGTATGAAGAAGGGTCAAAGTTCAGGTGAGTGTGTATCTATCTTCACAAATGTGAATTGCAAAAGCAGGCCTTAGCTCTCTAGCCCTTTTAAATATGAGAATTGATACAGCAGGAAACACCGATGGAAAAGGAATGAGAAGATTGCAGAAACAGGAAAAAGATAAAAATTCACAATCAAGGTAAAAAAAAAATGCAACAGATAAGAGTAAATTGCCAGTGTCTGACTTCTTGGCAGCAGTGACAATTTATAATGGCAGTGAATCACCCATAAGTCTAAAAAGAATGGTAATGCATTGCTGACTTGCTGTTCTTGGTTTCTCTGGTTTTTTGGATGAGGCTTGCCTTCAGCAAGTGTCAGGGCACAGCAAGGGCTGGTGGCTCATGGCAGGAGCCAGGGCAGCTCACTGTTCCCCACCCCAGCAGCTGCAGACCAGAGAGCGTCTGGGTGTATCAGAACCCTGACATCACATTTTAGCACACAGATTTTTGAGATTATTTGGTTGCACTCTCAGTTTCTGGTGTTTTTAGATGCATTTGCAGATCTAGTTTCCATTCCAGAAATAAACTGGTCATGAACTTAAGGTGTGGAGAGCTCTGCCTGTGGTAATTGCATAGCCAATTTCAGAATTGCACAAGGTTTACAAAACCATAGGAAGTTACTAAAGTAGCTGAAATTATATAGTCATATGGGCTGGCGCTGTCTTGATTAATACTCTTACTGTGCAAGGTAAGACAAAGTATACTGTGTCTACTGTAATGTTTTCGTCTGCTGTGCTAAATTTAAGTTTTATCCTAGATTTTACATTTTCCATTGGTAATAGGTTGATTGTATATACAACGGACAAATGTATAATGAAGGTTATTAGCAGTATGCCTGATCCTGCATCTAGTACACGCATGAAAAATTAAGAGGAATTATCTAAGAGGCTGCCTTCTGCTGTAGGTCCTGGCTGCTTTGATATTAACTTGCACATTAATGTTATACTGTTGTATATTGGGTAAACAGGTCAGCTTTACTCGACTGTATTTCGCCTTTTTCTTGGCTTAGTGTGACTTTCTATGGGAAAAAGAAAAATCTTGCTTGCCCATGAGCACCATGGAAGTCAGATGGCCTACTGCGTATTTTAGTTTAGGTGCAAGTAAGTGATTTCTGTTTGAAAACAGTAATTCAATGGGGAAGCACACTGCTGTAAAGTCTGTCAGTGTGATCTGCCAGAGAGCGTCAGATTTGGGCTTGGAAAAATCCCATTGCAGTCATCCATTAATCCATAGAATTACCTGGAAGGTTTTTAATACAAGGAAGTAATTAGACGAGATCCCAATTTTTATATTTTGTATTTAACATTTATGGCTATTTCTGGTACTTTATTTTCTTTTATTCAGTGCCCTCTAGAGGTCTTGCAAATGAAATGAGACTGAGGGAAAATAAGCAGCAGTGACAGTCTCTGGCTGGTGCTGCTAGGTGCTGGCATATACGATGTTTTAAAATAACTGCATAGATGCTTCTAGAGCTAAATGCTGTTTTCCACATGCGCTAGGAAGAGAAAAAATATTTACAGTGGGGGAAGCTCTGGTTTTAATGTAGTGACTGGCAGTGCCAGCTTGTATGAGTACAGAAGCAACTACGACATTCCTCTAATCGAGCCCACCTGCTTTATTACAGGTGATAAGACTTGTAGCATAAAGTTAGCAGTGCATCAAATGTTTGTTTGTTTATCCCTTTTTAATATTTTCTTGTTAAAAGCAATTTCAAGGAGATAAATGAACTGCAGAAACGCTTCTGAACCTAAAAGTCTTGCTCTTAGTAACAGAATGGGTGAGGCCTGGTATCTTTACGGCTTTGTGTCTCCCAGTTGGGCTCTGGGTGCCTTTGCAAGGCATTTCCCTCTCACAGAGAGTCGGAACGACTACCTCTTCAGTGGACTTTCCTTGTATTTAGTGAATGTGAAGTGTAACCCGCAGCATGTCCCTTCTTAGGGATGTTTGGGAATTGCTCTCCTCTGTCTGACTGCCTGCTTTCATGAAGTCAGTTGCATCTTGATAGCTTTGATGCTGCTATCAAAGATTTTTGGGGGAAGAACAAAAAGGCAGTGGCATGGTACGATTATATGAACCTTGCATCTTGGAGAAACCTAGCTGAAAATAGAAATGTCTTTAAAACATGGCAAGACTTCAGTTCAAGCTTTGCTGCACCCACTGGAGCTTGGTATCAATCTGAGAAATTAATATAAATTCATATTTAGCTCTTTCACCCTTTATTCACTGGCAGTTGTCACATGTATTACTCAGCAGAGGTTCCTGCAATCCCATTGCTTAGCTAGATGAGGAAATGGCAGCACTTCCTGGCTTTGTGTTTTATTGAGGAGAACACTATTCTGTACTTCTCCAAGTGTACTTCTGTGAGATGTTAAATTTTAAGACATTGTGCTTTATCTTAGAAGTGAAGCAAATTAAAGGTGATTGGAGGAACATCAGTGTCCTCTCTAGCTGAGGAAGGAAAGGTGTCCCCGCTCATGGCAGGGTGGTTGGACTACATGATCATTAAAGGCCGACCCAAACTGTTCTGTGATTCTATGAAGAGCAGCCTTTAGCAGAGCCCTGTGCTGGCACAGGGGCTGCTGTTGTGCAAATGACCAGTGAGGAGCCCATTAGCAGATTTTTTTGCATGGACTGAAGTGCATTGTGGGTTGAAACAGTTAGTACTGGGGACCTGACATCCACCCAACACCTAGAAGAGATTTTGTGCAGACTGGCTGTAGCCTGGTCCCCTGAAGTGACTGTTCCTCAGCAGCTGGAATGACTGCATCATTCCTGGATTTCATAGTTTTATCCTCCAGGAATCCAGTTTTTCTGTTCCCAGACCTCTCTGCAATGCACACCAGTGTGCTGTAAAGTGGGGATGATGAGGACAGTCACTTCAGAAGTGTATGTCTGACCTGAACTGTAGCACTCTTGTAGAGACACCCTTGATATATCAGTATCCCTATCGTCAACAGAAGAATAAGATTAATCATGGATCTCTGATGCAGTAATTATGTAGCATCTGTAGATTTATTTATTATACTTATTTCCATGATTTGTCTCTCCTGTGTACATCCATAAATTTATTTTCCCTGTTCAGGTTACAGTTATAGATAGTTTTATAGACTCTTCAATTCAAGCTTTAGTTGAATTGTAGCTCAGCACTGGGCCATTCCTCCCCAAAGTGAATTTGTTCCTAAATTATACTCCCTAAAGGAGAGAAATCTTGTCAGCTGTCACTGTTGTATAGTGCCACAAGTAGAGCCACAGAAATACCTAGAGCTGGCTCTGCTCACTAGTGCTTGGTGCCTAAGTGGGCACCCAGAATTAGCAGTTTTTGAAACTTAGCTGTGGATGATGGATATGGAAAATGAATTTACATAGATCTGCAGCTTTGCATTCTTCTTAATTTTCCAGTTGATTGGGGATTTGGTGTGTCACAGGAGAATTTGTCTTTCTTGGTATCGAAGTCTTGAAGCGCAAATAATCCGTTGCAAATTGTCAC
Source organism: Antrostomus carolinensis (assembly GCF_000700745.2). Classification (NCBI taxonomy): domain Eukaryota; kingdom Metazoa; phylum Chordata; class Aves; order Caprimulgiformes; family Caprimulgidae; genus Antrostomus; species Antrostomus carolinensis. The sequence goes on along the minus strand of NW_010291814.1, from coordinate 99,322 downwards.
TTACAGCACAATGTTTTATTATTGATGAGATTTGTGAGATATAAACAAGCGCTGAAACGTTTACCTTCTTACAGGAGCTAACGGTCACAGAAATTAGTGCAAGGAATGTATAAAATACCTAGGGAGAATTACTCCAAATAACTATAGGTAATAATATGAAAGGATAGAAAGTTCAGATGGGTACACTTAGGATGCAGGCAGATACAGGAGAGAGGTCTGTGCTCATGAGTTGTAGACCCTTTGGGAGAATTTCCCTTCCTTTCTTCAGTGTCTTCCCATAGGCCAGGTCTTTTCCTTAGGAGCTGCTGTTGGAAGGTGCTCGACTGGCATACTGTTCTCTCAACTTCTTGGTTGGTGCTCTGCCTGACCCCTTGCACTGACAGTGTCAGGGAAAGTCAGCTCCCAAATTCTGGTACTGTTTTACGTTGCCTTCTTGAAGTGCCATTTGCATGCCTGGACTCCCCGTTGTTGGTTAGGAATTCCTTGCCTTCATCCAAATGATGACCATCCCAGTATTTGGTGAGAAGTGTCTTGGTTTTTTTATTGCTGCACAAATGTAGTCAAGATTTCCAAAGGTAAATGTTGAGAGATGGATAATTTTGTTACGTGTTAGCATCAACCTGAAAGGGTCTACCAATAACTGTGGTGGGATTAGCCCTTTCTGTTATTTGTGGTCTCTGATTTTTGGATCAGAACTTGTTTTTGCAAGTAACAGAAGTTCTAACTTTGTTCACATTTTCCTCAGTTAATTGTCTCATTTGAGGTACCTTTCCCACAAATATATTGCTCTTAACATTAATTATACCTGTAGATGCCTTTCCTATACAGCTCCCTCTCTGCATGTCTATATGTAATGGCAGTATAAATCCTAATGTTTTCATTAAAGATACAACAGAGGTATATTAAAAACAGTTGCCCTTCACTGATGACTCATGAAGAACATCATCACACAGCTGCAAAGTAGTGACTGGCTGTTTGTGGCCTGTTTTCTGTAAGTAAGTCTGTTATAAAGCTATTGCTGTAGTTGCAACAAGCTGATACCTTGTCAGCAGTGTCCTGACACTGCATCTCTGTCTTCATTTCTTAGTTTCTTGATGTACGCTCATCTAGGATTTACAAAAGAAAGCTTCATAATTTCATATGTGTATATATAGAGCCATGCGTGTGTGTTTATGCATCGAAATGAAATGCATCAAGAAAATACAGTTCTTCTAAATTCTTAACCTCCTGGAATGGTAGTTCATTACTGAGTCTTTGTTTAATATGGAAACAGAGTGCTAAGTAGCTCCAGTAGTGCCTAGCTCTCTTGGCCATTGATGCTTTTTTTGTTTTGCTGTCACTGCTTAAGGCTCTAATTAAAACATAAATATGCAAGTTGCCACATCTCAGCTGAGGTTGTTCAGGATGCGTAGCAGAGAATCTGTAGGCAAGGGGAGGGGTGGGCTCCCTATCATAGCCAGAAAGAACAACCTGGCAGAAGCCTAGATTAGCTGGTAAACCTTTAGCTACCTGGATGTAGAGCTACTGCAGGTATCCGGACACTTGCTTGGGCTCTCATTTATTCTCAGCAGTTGTACAGTCAGAAATAAAAAAGCTCCCAGTATTGGAGCTGAAATATAATGGGATTATATGTGAATAACCTCCTTCTCTTTCATTACCATTTTAAAGGTCTGCTTTTCTATCAATTCTCTTTTCATTGCTACTTAAAAATGCTACTGGATTGTTTACCTTGATGAAGACCAAGATAATCCTTAGACTACTTGAACGACTCAAGTATTTGAAGCAATTTCTCAGAGCTGAGTATTGGCTGAATTGATTTGTCTAGAATCAGAGTTGTATTTTTACCTAAATGGGAGCAGAGTTCCAGTAAGGCTGATTGTCTCCCAAGTCAGCGTTTCTGCTCCCTGATTCAGGCCCTGCTTTATGTGTGGCTCCGATGAATGCAGCACTTGCTGCTTGCTCTCCCCAGTTGCTGCTCCTGTGTTGAAAGCCTTGGCTGTGATTGTCAATGAAATTGCTGCTTAGTACTTGCAAAACTGGTAACTTAAGATCATTAACAATTCAGTGGAGATTACCAAACTGGAACTGGGTATTTCCTGCAGCTTAGGAATCTTCATATGGTCCCTGCTGTGGGAGTACAGGCCGGGATGCCTGCTTCCCCTGCTCTCAGGATCCCAACAGCAGCTCAAAATGCTTAACCTGCATTTGGCAGAGTTTTGCTAAGGAAGTCCAGCATTTGAATAGTGCGGTGCATCATTCCTGCCTGCTTTCATGTGCTACTCTTTATTTTGTTTTTTTAAGGAAAGGCTTTCATTTTTAATGCTGTAGGAATGTAGCAGGAATCCCCATGCTCACAGGGCTCATGGGCCTGGGGGAGCAGCCTGGCCTAAGCTCTCAGAGACAGAACAGCAGAAGCTCGAGGTCCTTTGAGGGGAAGTTCTGATGAGCCCAGGAGGCTGTTTGCCAGCAGCACCCTGTCTGTACGCCACCCGCCCTTGGGCCGGTCATCTCCAGAACCCCTGAGAGCTGTTGGACACTTGCACATAGCAGAGAGCCCAGCCTTCCCCACTGCAGGACAAGGGGTCTTTTGCTGTTGGTAACTGAAGATCAGAGTTGCTTTCTCCAGAGGAGCACAATACTTACTATCAGCAAAGCAGCAAGGTGAGAGATTCTAGCTCCTGTTGAGCTCAGAAACAAATCCTGCTGGATTTTGGCCGGATTAGGGACTCTGGCCAGATTTGGAGACTCAGGCCTTCTGGCATCCATCACTTGTTCCTCTGCACTTTCCACAGCAGCAACTCTGAAGGGGTTGTACAGTGCAGCCGGCTTAGCAGGAAATGAGGGACAGCTGGGTGAAACCTTTGAGATCGGCTTCGATTATAAGACAGGGTTAGTAAGATCTCTAGGATGAAAAAGTTGCATATATTTCCAGACATTATTTCCTTGGACAATTCATTCTGCAACCTGTTTTTCAGGTGCTGATAACCACAAATGTTCAGGCCAGCCTCAGCTGTGAAAGTGTGCAGAAATCCCAGGCTGTGTGGAGCTGCATATGCTTAGTGTTTTAGTTTGGGGCTGGATATTTTCGCAACTCCTCAAAGGTGTGTCTCTCACTGAATGGCTGTTAAGTGAGGCAGGCAGCTTATGCTGCTGCATTTCTGTTCATTGTTTTAAGTGTTAGGGTCTCTTGCACCAAGAAAATTACCACAGTAGTAGCACCAGGCTGTGTACAGGTGGCAACATAAATTTGGAAATACAATGTGGCAGAAACTGGTCCATTCTCCAGGTGTTCTCCATTAATAGCTATTTGTTATAGAAACAGCATGGAGTATTCAGAAACATAAGAAAGTGTGGAGTTTCAAGGTACAAATCAGACATAAAATTGTTTATGCACATGGCATGAAAAATATAGGCACTGCTGAACAACCACTACTTAAAAGCATTCGGTATTAAATTGAAATGGAAAGGTGTTGTTATGTCTTCACTGAGGCTCAGTGACACGTGCTTGGTGGTGGTAGTGTAAAAATACAGTTTAAGTCTTGCTGTAGCCAAGAGGACTGGGACAAGAGGGCAAGGTCTTTCTCAAATACCATTCTATTGCTAGTTAGATAGTGAAGATTCACTCAGCTGAGGACACATTGTTGGGATCAAAAGAACAGTGAAATGGAATGAAGCCTACATTTGAGTGGAAGTCAGAGGAGTGCATTTATGTGATGAGGAGTGGTGGTGTGCTATGGCTGCACCATTTTGGAGGAACAGATGGGGTGGGGTATGTGTACAAAGTCCAGCGTGATGCAGTGATGCAGAGCCACCAGGGTTTCTGCTGTGCTGTTTGCACAAGATGCACAGAGCACTGCTCATACAACCCTTTCAGCAGCCTCAAACCCTGATAAATCAGAGCATGACTGAATGGTGATTGAGGTCTCGTGGCTCTAGTGGCAGTTACAGGAACAAGGACTGGAAAATGGAGCAGTTGGAGGATGAGTTCATCCAAGATCTTTATCAGCTGTCCCTGCCTATAGCTCCTCTGCAATGCTCCTGCTCCTCTCCCCACCCAGACCCCCCAGTGCACTGCTGGGAGGGCGTGAGGGCTGTTGGCACCCCAAAAATCTTCCCACAGAAGCCTCTGGGGCAGCCTCTTTTACTCTCCTGCTGCAGTTCATGAATGTAATGAATATTCTCCTTCTATCCACCCTACAGTGTCTTTGAATTTCCTTCAAAGCCTGGAAGGATGAGTGCAGAATCTTACTGGGAGGCTAGGGAAGATAAGGAGGTGTTCAGAGATTTAGACTAGCAAGGGGCTTGTACTGCATATCAGTTTGTCTAAACACGCCTCCAGAGATGAGTAGTGCTCAAATGCACAAAGCAATGTTTTCTGCAGACTGTCTCAAATCAGGGGAATAGCGATGGGAGAGACGAGTACTGAGATCCGAAACACATTTTCTAGGTCTCTTGCTGTGTGCTTTGGCACTTGAGATACAAAATATGCCTTTGCTGGCTTTTAAAAATTATTTTTAATTTCTTTTGTTTTGTTTTGTTTTTTCCCCCCACTCTGAATTTTAGAATCTCAAGTTTAAGCAGAGAAGTAGCAAAAATTGTATTTTAAGGAGAAGTTTTAAAAAAGGATGGGAAAAATTCAGAGTATTGTGGAGGTTATAGTCCTTTCCTTATTTTTCCATTATTCTATTTGGAGTTCCCTGTCAACATATGCATGAACAGGAGAGAGACTACAGGTATATGACCCAAGGAAGAATGGTATTAGATATAGAAATGCATGCACTGAACTAGGTTGCTTTTTTTATGTACCTCTTGCCACCTCCTGTTTTACAGATCTACTTTGGTGGCTTGGCATATAGTGTTACAACCATCCCAACTTAAATATCTTTCTCCAGCAAAGGAAAAAATAATTTAAACATGAATATTCATATTTGGGGAGAATCTGAGAAGTTTTTAGCATTCAGATTTTGCAGGCAGAAGTATCTGAAAGGAAGCTAAAGTTTCATCAGCTTAGTCTGTCTTCTGAACTTTCTCAAATCAAAGTCTTGAAAAGTTCCTTTGAATGAAGATGGAAAAGTCATTGCTGGGAGACAGGAGGCCTGTGAGGGGAGATGAAAGGGAACAGCATGAGCAGGGGAGTTTGTATATTGGTTTTGTGCTTATTACTAGGTTTAGGCTGTTGAATGTTTTTAGTTTGTTTAATTACCAATATAAACAAAGTCATGGGATAATGACAGCATCCTTAGATATTGGTTGAGGAATAGTCTTTGTCAGAGCTTTTAATGTAATGAGATGGTGACATTGCAAATAATCTGTTCACCATTTGAAGAAAATCTGCACAGAATGAGGATAGGAGGTATCAGTCAGTCTGGTGATCTCTGACTGTTAGAGCTAATCCTAATAAACCTGTGGTGTTAATTAAGTGGTGACGTTATTTCAGCCCAACCCATCCTCCTGTTTTGGTTGGTTTTCTGGAGCATTTGGGGCCCTTAACATCTCTGTCCTATTGCTTTCCATGCCTCCTTGGGTATACAGCTACTTATCATGCCAATAAACTCAAGAAACATCTTTCAATTCCAAGGTTATCCCGGCTGTTCAATCAAGTAACAATTTTAAATAAATTAAAATAGTTAAACAAGTTAAATAGTTTATTTTGTGCATAAGCATTAATGACTTGGGGGGGGGGGAAGAGGGAGGAGGGAAAAGAGCTTGTCGTTCTGCTCACAAATGACAAATATATTCAGCGTAGTCCTTGGAGTGAAACTTCTGACTCCCTCAATTAAATAAAGAACTCAAAAACCTGTGACTATAATTCTGTACTGCACAATTCATTGGCATTAGAATTTAATATGTATTCAGTCTATTTGGTTTTACACCTGTGAACCACAACCTATGTTGTTTATGATGGATGTGAAAGAACCTCTGTATTTCTCCACAGCAGAACATTTCTTTCTGTAATTATTATGAAGCAGTCAACAAGGACATATAGTTTTTAGAGGGCATGTTTCATTTTTTTAAGTTTCTTTTTGCATTGTTTTAGTTACTTTTTTAAAAAACAGGTGAATGCAGCGCAGTTATGAGAGATGTAACAAAATATTTTGTGCTTGTGGTATATTTTTCCAAACATTTTGCTCATACCATGTGCCTGTCTCTGTACAATAAAATGTAGCTCAGGAAGTGTATTGTTTAAAGTAATTCTTCCTTGAAGTAGACTATTTATTTTGTGAGTTGGCAAAAAAACTGCTTCTTATCATGTTGCATCTTGAATTACATAGGCATTGTTTTTCAGACCAAGAAGCTTTAAGAAGGGCCAGCAGGATGAATTATTTCAGGTGATTATTAATGGATGGGGCAGTATGAGCAACTAGGCAGAGCTTTGGACTGGTTTCAGTTGCCAGCTCTGCCAGCACTGGCCCGCTGTGAGGACTCTGCACATCACGGCATTTCTCTGGACCTCAGTTCTTGCAGTTCCTGCAGTGTCAGAAATTACTTTGTTCTTGTTTGAAAAACCACTATTTAAAAACAAAACATTGCTAATTATAATTTCAACATTCAGAGCAATACATGTGGCTATTAGGTTTTGACTGCTCATTGTGACCCAGATGATTTAAGCTCTTAATGGTCTTTAGGTGCAGATTATGCTCTGCTTCTATATTCCCATTGCAAACAGTACCTATAAGTCTTAGCAGTAAGGCTAGTAAATGAATTATATAAATGAGGACAAAAATGATCTTTTTTTCTTTTCCCCCCTGTGCAGCTAAAGATGGGACAGTGTAATCTTGCTCTTTATACACCTGCTCTGCAGATAAATATTTAACTTAGTCCCCAGGTTTGTTCATGGAAGAAGAGGATTGCCTTATATCAGCTCCTCTTCTCTCCTTCCCAATTCATTCCCTCTCACTGTGTTCTCGTCTTAATGTTTTCTAAATTCATTGTGTGTCAATCTATGTAGCATTTCCAAGATGTGATGGAAACTGAAAGCCTCAAACAGAAAGCTGAATTTTAATTAATAAATGATTTTAGAGCCACTCTTCACCAGTAAAATCCATGAAGTCCTACTAATGACAGTTACTTCATGTAGCTTAAAGAAAGAAGGAAAAAGGCAAAAAAACCCTTCTTGAACTACATGTAGCCAACTTCATAGGTTTAGGAAACCAAGAAAATTGTTTCTTGATGTTGACATTTAGTGTGCTTACTAATTCTTTACTAGAAATGACAAGGAACAATTTCCTTGTAGGCTAATGTTAAGTTCTCTAATTTATTATTGTTAGTGAGTATTTTATTTTCATTTTTCATGTTGAACACCTGAGAACATATTGGAATAAGGATTAAATTACAGCAGTGTTCTGTGCTGGCTCTCTCGAAGTTCCCCTTTCATTCTGACAGAATTTGTCCAAACTTTCACAATTAGCACTTTGGGGAGAATCAAGTGACAGATGAGGTGGCTGCCACGTTTAAAAGACAACCCAAACCATCATGGGGTGTATTAGAAGGGGTGTAGTTAGTAGGTCAAGAGAGGTTCTCCTCCGCTTCTACTCTGCCCTGGTGAGGCCACATCTGGAATATTGTGTCCAGTTCTGGGCCCCACAACTCAAGAAGGACAGGGAACTGCTTGAGAGAGTCCAGCTCAGAGCCACCAAGATGAATAAGGGAGTGGAGCATCTCCCTTATGAGGAAAGGCTGAGGGAGCTGGGTTTCTTTATCTTGGAGAAGAGGAGACTGAGGGGTGACCTCATTAATGTTTATAAATATGTAAAGGGCGAATGTCAGGAGGATGGAGCCAGGCTCTTCTCAGTGATGTCCAATGGTAGGACAAGGGGCAATGGGTGCAAGCTGGAACACAGGAGGTTCCGCTTAAACTTGAGAAGAAACTTCTTTACGGTGAGGGTGACGGAGCCCTGGAACAGGCTGCCCAGGGGGGTTGTGGAGTCTCCTTCTCTGGAGACATTTAAGACCCACCTGGACGCCTTCCTGTGTGATCTCATTTAGGTTCCTGCTCCGGCAGGGGGATTGGACTAGATGATCTTTTGAGGTCCCTTCCAATCCCTAACATTCTGTGATTCTGTGATCTCATGCAGGAGAAAGGCTTTTTTGTAAATAAGCAATTGCTTTTTCTAGTGTGAGGTAATTAATCTGTGCACGGGTTGGTGTGGGGGGAGAAACAAAGGAAGGGATCAGGGTGTCATACGGTTGTGACCAAAGAACTGGAGCAGTCACGGCAGCTTGGGGAGGTGGTTGGAGACCTCCTGTTTGATAAAGACCTGCCAGGATTATTGTTGGATGCCTTGGCCTTTACTAAGTCTGATCCATTAACCTGTGCTCTTTCCAAAAGCAAACTTCCTCTCAGTTATATATTAAAGACCTAATCCAGAAGTGATAAACATGATGTATTTAACATGCTTATCTTCCTGGTCCAAATATTGATTATGAAAGCAATATTTATCTGGAGGTTTTCCCTTAGATCTCTCACTATTTATAAAAAGAATATGATTTCCTGGTGGCAGGTTAGGCTTTTTAAAAATGTAATTCTCACTATGGCTTAACATACTAAATGACCTATTCCCTCCCACCACTCTCCCCCATCCCTGGAGGAAGAGCCTGGCTATCGAATCAAACCAGAGGAAACTGCCCAGGCAGGAGAAACTGTAATGAACTGGCTTAAACTTTGTATCTTTTAAAATATTATTTGGTGTTTCTTCTTTCTAGCTATAAACGTGGAGGTTCCCTTCCTAATCTTTGTTTACAGTTTTGAAATTGTATATTGGTGCCAAGGACCTTTCATCCTCCAGAGAGACCGTGCAGAAAATTATCTCCTCTGGCAACAGTTAGGGCGAGGGATTTGTTTCTTGAAGGCTCATTCCTGTTGCAGTTTAGTGGGAGCCAAGATTTCAGTCTGAGATTTTCACACAAAGTGAGCAGACCTTTAGCTGCCTTTTTAAATTTCTCCTTCTATTGACCTCACTTGCTCTGTTTGTAAAATAGGTGAGTAGGCATAATCTGTGGTCATTAACTGCAAAATGTAGGCAACACGTCAGAAGAGCTCATTATTTGGTGCTTTATTTTATATTCTACCACACTAAAAAAACACATCATTGCTCCATTTTACATACGTCTGACTCTTACCAAGTCAAAAGTTTGGGCCTACTTTAATTAAGGTTCATATTATGAGGCTCAGGATTGATGAAACCAATGGTGAGGAAGTTGTATCTACCAAACTCTTGCTCTGAGAAAAATGTGTGCATTTTAAGTGCATTCTTTGATATTTTAATTTTACATATAAAGCAAGGCTTGCCCACTTTCATGCTCAATCCAGCTCAAATGTTGCTCGCTGCTAATAAACGCTTTTCTTTTGGTAAATAGATTGCTGCTGATGATATTATTTAATTTTACCCCCATAAAGTTGGGTTTTTTAGTTATGTAACAAGACATCAAAGAGGCATGATACAGTATTTTCCTTCCTCAGAGAATAAATACCGAATTTCTCTTTGAAGCTGGAATCAAAGTGAGAGAGTCTGCAACTGATTTGAGAAATAGGAAAGACAGGTTTCCTGCATGAAAGTAAAATCAGTGTTCTTGCATTGACACATGCATATTTTTTTAAAATACTTGTATTTCCCTTTCTTGTGATTTTCACCTGATGTAAACCAGTTTTATTCACTCCAGTGAGCCAGGGTCTTCAGCTAATGGATTTCTTTGTTACATTGCAAAGGAAATTCAAGTAGATTGAGTAAAGGTAGGATCCACTCTAACACATCATATTTAACACCTCAAGGAAAAAAATAATGTAAATAATAAAACTTGAGAAAATATATTGGAAAAAAAATAAGAAATAGGTTGAAAAACCTAAAAATACGTTGAAAAGTGTTTGATCAACCTAGAAGCTTTCCCTTGGACACTAAAGAAAAGGATGCACTGGGAAAATCTTTCTTACTTTGAAAGTGTCTGGCAGTTTTGTGCTGACTTGGTGAAAATTCGCAAGTAATGCTTTCCTGCAGGAATGGCTTCCCGGTGGAAAGCAGCTTTCCCACTCTCTGTATTCTCTTGTGAAAGTACTGGGTGAAGCACAGTCCTTAGAAAGCATCTATATTTAAATAAGAAGACACTGCTTTTATTTTAGAGTTAAAATAAGGTCATTGCATTGATAAGTATGGTGAAATGTATCTTTCTATGTGATGATTGCATTTTTTAAATATTTGGTTTTAAATCAGTGTTGAATGCAGCAGTTTTGCTGGTGGATAACAATGCATTTACCAGTTCCAGACAAACAAACAGAATTGGAAACAGCTACACTTTTGCAGAATTGAACATTAATGAGTGTTTAAAAATGCCAAGATACTGTGACATTTCTGCATATTCTTCTAAATACTGAAAAATGGATTAATATTTCCTTGGTGGCATCCCATATCTTTGCCTTAACAATATATTTGATCCCAAACTCTCCAGATGTAAAAGAGAAGTAAAAGCACTGGCTTGTTTTTTTGGTTTGGGTTTGTTTTTTTTTTCTTTTCCCGTTAGCTGTTAGCCCTGAGCTTGCACTGGCTTCCTGTTGGTTTATTGTCTCAGTGGTTTTTATGCTGCAGTTTTTGCCTCAAATTCTCTAGTCCTCCCCTCCTTTTAGCCTAACTGTGGTTACCAGTTGTTTGAATCAAAATAAAAGACAGCCGCAGGCTTGCTTATAGAATTCTAAGTACTTTTTGGCTTGTTATGGCTCTATTTTGCCTTTCCTACGTTAGGAGTCAATATCACCATTTTTGCTATTTCATTAAAAAAACAGAGGTTTGAAAAAAACTCCTCGGGCTTCCCTTTCAGAAACAGGTTATGTGCTGGGAGCAGCACTATGGAGAATGCAGATTTCCTACACCTCCCACTTTCCATCTTCCTCCTTGTGTCTGAGAGCAGACCTGAAGAAGGCTCAACCTCTAGCTTCAGAGGGGTTGAAGGAAAGTTGAGAGTACTGTGATTGATGACCTGTGGTTGCCATGGGTGTCCAAGACAGCCCTGTGGCAGCTGGTAGAAATATGTACAAATTTGTCTAAGTTGATTGTGGCAATGGTGGATTTTTTATTTATAGCAGCAGAGCGCTGTATCACTCAGGCAGGCCAAGTTAATCAGGAGTACACCACAACATTTACCTCTCTAAGTGTCATGTCTATCTCCCCTTGACTGCAGAGGAGTGTCCCAATGCCTCTGCCCTGCGTTTGTAGTGCTCTGCTGGGGATAATGCAGCCTGGCAAACACAGCTTTAAATCTCACAGCTCTTCTCTCACAGAAGAGAAGAGCTGTGAATCTTCTCTCTTCTTTTTCCACATCCAATTTTGGACTTCTGACCACTCAAAAGCAAATAATTACAGTATTCAGGTTTCTTTTTTTAGATTATTAAATCGTTTGGGATATCAGATGAAAGGATTCATTAATGTAATTCTGCTTTAATGAAAAGAAAAAAAACCATCACTTCAGCAAATCATGATTTTGCAGCACTGCCACAATTGTGTTCAGACTAAGGTATACTTTAGTGCTTTGGATATAAGATGTTTAATGACAGAATCTTACCCTGTGGATACATAAAGAGGTCCTAATTTTTATTTTGTAAGTAGAACATCTAATTTATTCTGTGCTGAATTTCCACTATTTGATTAAAAAAAACCCAACCAAACAAACAAAAAAGCTTTTGAAGTCCATGACAGCATGCTGGTGATAGGCCCATTAGAGCTATACACACTTGGATTTTAGTCATGCTCTTAGTAGCATGCTGGTAAGTAGAGAGGCAAAAAGCCCTTGCACAGCTTATACCTTGGTAAAAGGGGAAGGGTGCACATACGAGGGGACTATTCTAGACAGCTTCTTACCCTTGACTTTGCTTTTCAAATGTATTTATTCTCTCTTTGAAGCCGTGGAGGAGGCTTTTTCTTGGGAGTGGATGTCTTGATAAGAATGTAACAAATATTGAGCACTGAAGTAATAGCAAGGGTTATATATGCTCTGTGGCTGTTTAGGATGGAGAGTTCCTACTTTAAAGGAAATAGTAGCAATTTTTAGAGCACTTTAAAAATCTTATTTATATGATATTTTATTTATTTGCTCAGTGCCTGTAGTTTTCCACTAGATTTATAGAGGGCTACATAGTTATTTGTTTTATTCTGCAGTCTTCTAAGTAGTTTCCATGTACTAAGGAGGTTTGGTGCAGGTAGCAATACACAGCTAAAAAAAAGAAACTAGAGCTTGCCATCAGATTTAATGAAAAGTCTGAGACGTTATCAAAATAACCTGATTTTTAGCTTTGTTTGGCTTCTTGGTGCTCTCAGTGTGCTTAAGATTGCCAGAAGGGTTTTCACTGCTAGCTCTTTGAGAGCAGGAGGAGGTGAAATGGTGCTAGGAGAGCTTCTCCTAGGGACAGGGGAGCAGGGAGAGGAGGAAAACAGGCTGCAAACCCTAACATATGCACGAAATAGGAAAGGTAGTGTGTGATGGGAGAGAGGGCTTGACTTTGTTGGAGCCTGGGCCAGATTCAGAGGCAACACTTGTGTAACAGTAAGATGGCTTAGAAACTTATGCTCCAAGGAAGTTTTAAAACTATGTTTCAAGGGATGAAATCAAGTACAAAGAACAAGTAAGAAATGCAGGCATGTGGATAAAAAGGACAAATGACAAAAAGGCTATATTCATTGTAATGGAAATGAATTATTACAGGTTTTATTTACGAATATTAATTTTGAAGGAAGACAAGAAGATAAATGAGGTGCAGGCAGATGTCCCTACAAATGGGAAAAGTTTAGCAAAGAAAACAGGAAACAACATAAGAAGAAAATACATTTTGAAGTAGTTAATTAAAACCTTCCTGGAAGGCAATAAAAGGGCAATGGATCATGATGGTCAGCAAAAGAGTCCCAACCTATTAATACTGACTGAAAGAGCTCAGTCCTACTCATAACCAAACAATGGGTTTGGTCCTTGGCACCAAAGATATGTCAGATCCTCCTTGCATTTCATAGTAATCTGTGAAATTAAGAAAGCAGAGGTGGGTAAGGAAGATAAAGCAGGATTTTACCAGAAAAATATCTTTGTGTTCTGAAGGGAAAACATAGTGTGTTGAAAGGTGGTTGAAGTATTTGACCAAAACCAAACAAATGTTCAAGTTACAGAAGAAAACATTGCCAAAGAAGAAGGGAGATGGAGTTATAATGGGGAATGTAACCTGGTCATGATACATGATAGCACACAAGTGGTCTAATTGTAGTGTTGGTATGGAGTATGGTATGTCTTTGTTCTTATTAAAGTATATGTACAGCAAAAAAAGACATTTAAGTGTATCAGAAATTGTTTGCAATATAAAGATGAGAGTCTCTGGAAGAAGTGACCACAACCAGTGGAGAAAACAGACCAGAATTTGGGAATTCGAGAGGTGTGACACGCTGCTGTGGGATGGAGGGGGAGGTTCTCATGGACACAAAACAGTTGTTAAAAGACAAGTGAAATGTAAGAATAATAGTTTTCAGGGCAGAGGATGGTTGCCTGTGGATTCCCACAGGATCGTACGCTACTTGGAAGTTCATTGTTGATGCTAAATCTTTCAGGATAGTGATTGTAGAAGAATTTTTTTTGTCCTGGGAATCTCTGTGAGGAAACAGTGAAAATCCAGTGCAGATAAAACAGTGAACTACCGTTGCCCTGAAATAACATGAGGTTTAAGATGGGTATTTTTGTTTTAGCCCAAAATTATGGCTAAGTGTCCTTGGACAGTCAAGAAAGTAAAATTAAATGTGGACTTACTGGAAAAAGAACAGAAAGCATAATGGCTGTGTATGTGGTGCAGTTTTGGTTGCTCAACTCAAAGGAAGTTGTTGGAGACCTGTTGAACGTAGAGAGCAATGGCAACAAATATGATCAAAACTGTGGAAGGGCTTACAGGGAATGACAGCGGAGGCTGGCACCTTTGAGTCTGGAAAAGTGAAAACTGAATGCTATAAGACAGAGATCCATAAAATCCTGAATACAAGAGTTAGGGATCACGCAATGAACCTAGCAGATAAGATGCCAGGGTCAAAATAAAGATGAGAAAGTAATTCGTCCCATGTGTGTAGTTATATTGCAGAGCTCCTTGCCTTGAAAGGTTCTGTCCAGGTTGGACTTCAGCAAGTGCCTGGATGGTGTCATGAATGGAAAATCTGTCACAGACCAGTAACTGTGAGAACATAACCTCAGCTTGTGGAAGTCTTAATACCAACTTGCTGGAGAGTGTTCCTCGGCGAAACCTCAGCAGACAAAGCATGGCTAGGCAGAGCTCTCCTCTGAGCTGCTGTGGCTGTTCCTCCATTTATGTTTTAATAAAGCAATTAGCAATTGATGCAAATAAACGTAGTATACACAAATTCTGAATCTTCACCAAGCATCTTCAAGCAATAGCTTAAATTTATCTTTTGTCTTGTAGGTCAATGAACATGTTGTTATCAGTAGAATTTTGAAGACGATTGTAATTTGAAAAATGAGAGGATTTGTTTGGTACAAGATTGGGATTAAAGCAAGGAACAATTCAATACAGTAACTCAAAGCTTGATGTCTGAACAGTGTGATAGGAGGGAAAGCGGTTGCAGTGATTAGAAATTCATTGGGGAAAGTATCAAGGACTGAACATTGTGAAGTAGTGCAAGGTAAAAAATATAGTAGAGAAATGAAAGGACTTATTTTGATTAAACTGGGACATATTTAGTGGTGGTAGAACATCATCTCACCAGGGATGCCTCTGGCTGCTTCCCTGTTTGCATGACTTGATACCATGCCTAGTTTCAAAGCAATGTAAATTTTGTGTTGATACTTAATTGACAGTGGTACAAATAGAGAGTAACAGTGTGAGCATGTTTAAAATGGTTTGGATAATCTGAGTTTTGGGGCCACCTTTCTTCCACTGGCCTGTGTAGGAAGATTTAATCATTGTAAGTCCAGTAATAAAAAAGAGATTTTTTTTATTTTTTTTTTTAAAGTCCACTTGGGTTAATAACTGGAAAGCACAGGTAAAGCTATCAGTGCAGACTTCTTTCCTCTAGCAGTGATAAAAAAACCAATGTCTTTGAGCTGTATACCATGAGATAAGGCAATAAATGATGGAACATTATCCTGGCAGTGCAAAACATGCTCTGTAAAACCAGAGCATGGACTTGGACTGCTATGGATTGCACCTGTGTGTTTCAGAATGGCATTGCCATGTTACAATGGTACAAAGAAGCACAAACCCCTTGATTCAAATAGGAATTTGGGGAATACTGACTATGGCATGACTCACCCACAGCTGTCCAAAATCTTTTAAAAGCACCTTGTGGTGGGGTCAAATGGGAAAGAAACTGATGAAAAGTGAGAAGTGAGGGTGAGGGTTGGTTGCCTCACTATTCAAAGTCATGTGGAGATGACAAGAACTGGGATAAGATAAGGAGAAGAAACTCTGCCTGTGTGGTTTGGACATGAAAACCAATTAGCAGTGAGGGTGAGGAGATGAGTTGGAGTCAGAGAGTGAAAGAAATACATATAATCAACTTGGGAGGCAAAACTATATTATTGAAACATCTTCATGCATGAAACCAAAGACTGTAGTAGAAGATGGGGATTAAGTGTGTGGCAGGTGATTTTTATTGCTTGGCTGTTTAAGGACATGTCTTTACCAACTTAATGAAATTTTCTGTGCTTGTCATTGACATTACATGTCACACTTCTGATTTTTGGCCCTTTCAGCACTTTCTGCTATTAAGAAATACCTATGGTTGCTCTAGGGGATGTCAATGAGTATATGATGAGTACTTTAGTCAGGAAGACTAAAGACTTTTTGTCAACTAATATATAGTCTGAGACTCATCTTATTGCCATACTTGGCTAGAGACCAAATACAACTAGTCTAGTATGGGACTAATGGCAGAGAACATGATGAATCTATGCATCGAAATACTCCACCACTTCATCAGCTCTGCATTTAATTAAGCCTAGCCATTACAAACAGGCTAAGGATTATAAAAAGGAAAAAAAGAAAAGGGTTAGTGTTCTTTAATAAGCTCTCATAGGAAAGCACAGAACAGAAAAAATACTCTTTTCCCAAAATATTCACTAGCCATTGAGTGCTCCTTGTTTTCTTTGAATAATCTGAACTTTTATGTTTACAGCATAATTTAACCAGTTTTTAAAGTGACCTTAATATAAAAACACAAAGAAAAAAGCTTTCTGAATGGTAGTAAAATATATCCTTTTTAGATAAAAGAAAGATGGAACTAAAGGTTAGATTTCCTTATAGAAGACGTTAGGATGCACAATCTAGGTTTAAATTTTAGATACCACTGCTATGAACATTTGAATGTATGCTGCTTGCACAATACTGCTCTTTCATTCCTCTGTTTAGGGCTTCCCCATCTTCCATTGTGCTGACAACTTGCTGTGGAGGAGCTACCTGGCAAAATTAAAATTTCAACTGGTTGAAATAATGGCTACGTTTTTGGCAGAACTGTTAAACAGGATTTATAGAGACTAAGGCATTACTTGACACGATGAAAAAGAAATGGGGAAAAAAAAAGATCTGGGGTGGATGGGTGGAGAAATGCTCTGTTCACGGGCTGTGTCATTAACATGCAGAACATCTATTCTGTACAAATAAGAACAGAATAATTTTCTGGAGAAATGTCTGTATCAATAACTGCAAAACTGTTTCTTGTCACTTGCCCTTGGACTTTTTCTAAGTTCAGTGATATTGTAAAGGCAGAATTCTTTTTGCCTTTGCACATTTCAAATATTTTAATTAATTTCTAAGGAATTATTCAATGATACTGAGATTTGGCACTTGTGGATGATGCTGATCATTTTGAATAAGGTACAAGATGGTTCTATTTTTCAATATTGTCTCTGAATAATACTTCTTTTAAATTCTCAGTCAATGAAGGTCTGATATTATTTTAGCTAAATTACTTCCCTTAGTTGCCTTTGTGTTGTAATTTTACTTTAATTTTATGACTATTTAAAAAAAACCCAAACCTCTGTGTCTGAATCATTTTCTAATTTTAATTTTACTTTATCAAAAGAAAAGAATTGAATATGAAGTTTCTAAGTTACTGCTTTCAGTCACTGAGATCTTTATAATGGTGAGAACTTGTTATCCTTGTATAGCATTTTGGATAATTATGAAAAATGAGATGTGACTGTTGTTACCTTGTTCCTAACTGGACTTCTGCCAGCACCGCAGTTGGCAATGATTGTGCTGATGGGAACAGCTGGGAGGCCAAGAATTAAACAGACATGGAGAGCAAACTCTTGTTGAGTTGGACTAAATTGCCACCTTGCGAGGACGTAGCAAATTGGGATTGGAAAAGGTAAATCTTAGCAAGTTGCCCTCCTTAGCACATGCCTCCATTAAGTCTGTTTTTTATACTGTAAGTCTGAAAGCCATGAAATACCTTTTTCTACGTTCACAGTGATGAACATGGGGTTACCCTTCTCACTTAGTTCTATGGTTCATTGACTCCTCTATCCTGCAAGGTGTCACTAGTTACCTATAGATCCAAGTTATCAGTTTGGGGATGGAAATGAATGATTGTGTCTGGGTGTGACAGCAGAACTTACCTTTACCCCATGAATTTGTACTCATCAACAACTGCAACGTGTTCTAGTCTACGACAGGTCAACGTAGATGCATTGAACTGGATAATATGGTATTTGATGCAACTTTTGAAATGGCATGCAGTTGTTCCTCTTATCCAGCTGCTATGCACATAGGCAGCAGAACTGTGGATAAATAGAAATGGAAACACATTGTGAGCCTAAACTAAATGAGAAATGGGAGGAGATCCCAAGAATGAAAGGGTTTCTATAAAACCTGCCTGTTGGTTGAGAATTTAGTCTTTTGTTAATTAAATTCGGTTATGTAAACCTCAGCTACTTAAAGCAAGTTGAAAAGAAGCTTTTAATCCATATTTATTTCTTATTTGTGTTCCTACATTGTCCCTCAAAAACCATAAATTCATTACTAAGAAGAAACATCCTGCAAACACACAAAGGTTTCTTCCACTCTTTAATTTACTAAGCTGTTGGCCTCAATACATTATTTTTATTGTCTCTGTAATATTCCTGAATGCAAACGCTAGACTGAAGAGTCTGGACTTTCAAATGTTTTCCAGTAGTGCTAGTACAATCCACTAAAAACATTGGATATAATCTGACTGAAGGTTTTCTTCCCTGACCACGTGTCTTCTATGAACTAAGACACCCATTTTCGTATAAATGCAATGGTGTCAGTGAGGAATATTGTTTTTATCAGATATTCAGAAGAAATAAATGCTAAGCTCCCTATTTCTGAAGAGAAACAAGAACATGTAAAAATATATGTAAAACCAGATACAGAAAAATGCAAGGGTGCCTCTGTAGCTGAAACCAGAAAAGTTGCTTACAGAAAAAAGCAAAGTACGCTACTGTTAAGCTTAATTTAATAAAAGAGAACCACTTTACATGGAAAGTTGTTAGAAACAACCCTCAAGTTCTTGCAGATGGGGTGGATACAATTTGAAGGCATCATATAGGATGTTCTGACCATGCTGATGGGAATATGTATGTATCCACCATGCTGGGTGGATACAATTTGAAGGCATCATATAGGATGTTCTGACCATGCTAACTATCAAGAGAGGATAAAATCCAGAAGGAATCTTCCCTGGCTAGGAGCAGGGAATGGATAGTTGCTGGAAATACAAGGGGTCTTCAGAAAGCTGAGGCTGTGTCTAAGTGAAGAAAATAGAAAAGATAAATACCTGGCAGATTAAATAGTAAGGCCTGCCAAGAAAGAACTGGAAGAACAATTTGAAGAAGGCATGAGAACTAATAAATTCTTTTGCAAGCACGCCAGGTAGAAAAAGCTGGCCACAGAGCTTGTAAGATGAGTAATAGAGGCATAAAAAGAAAAGTCAGAGGAAATAAGGCCAGAAGAGGAAACTGGAATGAGTATTTTGCATCTGTATCACTACAGAGAAATTTGAGCAGGTTGCCAAGCTCATTTTTGGAAGTTGAGTCCTTCCTTGCAACCATATTGCAGTTCCTTTGAGATGTCATCAAGTCTCTGGACAAAGAAATGTGGCTGAATTTCAAAAAGCATTGGGTGTGTTTTGGAACCAAAGGCTCCAAGAGAAATTGAGCTGCTATGAAATAAAAGGAAAGGTCTTCCCATTGATTAATGATGGATAAATGATAGGATTTTTAAAAAATGTGTGTGTGAACTACTGCATGGCTGGAAAAAAGACAGAACTTTTTATTTATTTATACCATAGCATTTGTTTTAAGATGTGTTACTGGGAAGTGTTTTGAAAACGAGAACAATAAACATGTACAACACAGCTTATATTTTTAAAACATTGTGAAAATTTGGGGGATTTTTTTAAAATTGTGTTACACTTTATACTAACTTTTGCGTAGGTTTTGTAGGCATCTATATGCAAAAATAGTTAAATCTTTTTACCTCATCCTTAAACTCTGTGTGACTTGGAAACGTTTGTCAGCTCTAGGACAAACTAGTGTAAGCATGAAAGCAAGCATCAGGAGTCGGCCTTTTTCATGCATACCATAAATCACAATAAACACCTTTTATCATAGTAAATGTATTACTTGGCATTCAGCTCCAGATCTTCTATTTCAGTAGGAATGGTAATATTTTGACCTGGAGGTCTGACAGCGTTAGATTGACTTGATTGCTCACCTTACCTATTAACACATGATGTAGTAGCATGTGTCTCACACTCCGTGTACCTCAAAGCACGATGCCAATTATTTTCACTGGCAAGCTGTCACCTGGCAGGGTGACGCTACTTGTGCAGTTTTCCCTGAAGGATATGAAACTAAATGATGCACAAACAAGGCAGGATGTGTTTTATTTAGAATGATTGTTTTAGGTGTTCCCATATGAAAATGGTTCTCGGGGGAAGTGTACTGTAGGAACTACATATTTAAGCAGGCGAAAGAAAGCCTAACTTGGTATGGAATAAGCAAATGTTAAGTCAATTTGTTGTATGTTACCTTGGGTTTCTTGTGTTCTCTAATTTCAAAATGTTTGCTTTCGGTATTTGCTTTCTCCCATTTCTACCTTACAGCTATTCCTTGTCACCTCTTCAGTTTTGCAAGTAGCAAAAAATGCATATTATAAATGGTTTGGCTTTAACCCACTGACAATGCAGCAGGCATTGTCTCCCAGAAATAACTAATACCAGTTGTGAAATTTTGTATTTTTAACTCAGTTCATTACAAAAGCTCAGTCGTCTTTTATGACCAGTACGTGGTCATGTGCCATGTGAACCATCAATTATGTTTGCCGTTATAAATATCTCTAAATGCATTTAGGAAATGCTCTAACATTTGCCATTTTAAGGTAGCTGGTGGTCTTTGGATAAAAGGCTCTAGAAGCAACTTGGTTTACAAAGAGTGCAGTCATCTTCACACTTGCAAGATAGCATTAGCTTCTCATTTTAGTGTTGTAGGCTACAAGAGCATACCAGGCTAATGCAGACATCTCTTAGTTCTCAGGTCTGTTCTGAATTTCCTGGTTGATTGCAAAGATAATTTTCTCCCGCCTACTTAATTACAGTAAGTTTAATTTTCACCGTTTTAAAACAGGGATCATCTGTGTTCCTGTCTCCGTGGAATGGTATTAACTTTGTCTTGTGTTTTGAGACCACAGATGTGGATGTCATTTGTACAATAAAACATAGATAATGTCAAGGTTGCATTAATAGAAACCTAAGCATTACCTTAAGTAACATATACTAGAAATTAACAAATGATGGCAGCTATTTGTTAGCATACAGATTTGCAAGAGTCTGTATGGTCATAAATTGGAGGATCCTACTGGATCTGAGCAGGAAAAAACCCCACTCAGTTGACCATGAGGACAGTAGGACAGTTAGGCACTGGCTGTCCATCCTTGGAAGCTTTGAGGGTTGCTTGGAGGAGGCCTGAGCTCCTGGTGTGGTCGGGATCCTGCCCTGAGACCTCTGAGGTCCCTGAAAGGCATCTGTGAGTTCTGCGCAGAAATAAGAGAACGGATTAGGCACACTGTGCATCTCATTTTTGGTATTTTGGTTTGCTGAGCACAATTATTCTTTCTCTGATCAGTAAGTTTCTTTGCATTAGCTACTATCGCAGCAAGCCCCATCATGGTACTTACACACTTGCTTTTCTTACCTTTGTTCAGGAAAAAAACCATAACACATAAGATGCAGTGAACTGACCTTTAGTGTTTACTCTCTGATTTAATGAAAAAAGAAAAGGGGAGGGGGGAGGAAGAGATTTTTTTTTTTTGTAATTTTATTTCTCAAGGACTCATGGTGCAGGTGGGTATTGTCTCAGCAAGCTTGATAAGGAGGTAGAAGCAGGAATTAATAAAATGCTCTTTCAGTATTTTTCTTTTCATTCCAACATATTTTCCATCTCCTACCTTTTTTGGATTGTGAAAAAAGGAGAAAACTATTGACAGTGAATGTTGATATTAAAGATAGCAGAGAAGTAGAAATTCTTTTCAGTGTTTAGAAGTATAAAACTGAGAAACCAACGTGCAGGGGAGTTCCCATAGAGCAGTCCATCTGAGAACCTCTCCAGCCCCTGTAGCAAGCACAACGTCCTAGTAGATGTTCAGATTTTCTTTGCTGTTGTTGAAGAACCACAGAAGGTGAAGAACTTCCTCCAGAAGTGAGGAAATGTTACGATTTATCAAGCAGCTTTCCATTAAGGGAATTTGGAAAGTTGTCTGCCTGAAAGTTTGGCTGTGCTCTGCAGGGCTTTTTCTTTTTTTCCCTTGTTTCTTTGTTCAGTTGTGTTTCAAACCTGCCTTTGCAGAGACCTCACCTGCATCAGCTCAACACCTGTACGCTGCAGCATATTTTATTAGAGGCCCACTTTGGATTGAGTTTGTTTAGATACAGAACTTGGGTCACATTGTGAAAGGCAGTGTGATGTTTGGAGCTGGATGCTGGCCCTCTCTGATTTTCTGTGGTGACTTAGTGCTTTCTGGATGAATCTCCAAGGCTGCGTTTCCTTAAAATGAGACAAGTGGATTAGAGAAACATAACACAGAGGACTGTTTTTTCTGGCAATTCATTGAGATCATCAAGTAAAAGCTTATTTGCCTCAAATGGGCAAGGCTACAGAAATGGTATTTTCAATATTTCTTAAATTATAGAAGTGTTTCTTCTGCAAACTGAACCTGATTTATTAATTTTCTCGCCACACTGCGAAGTTTATTTTTAACAGATATCAGAGGGAAAATTCTTTGCAAATCAGAGTGGGTAGATGGAGTCTTCCTTTAAAAAAAGTACTTTATCTGTCATCAACAGAAATGTGTGAACCAAGCACATTTTTGTAGAATGTCTTGTATTGTTCCAAGTTTTTGCATTTTTAATTATTTGTGAAGCAACTTCACTACAAAAATACCCTCAATATGAATGAACACAGATCAATGCTATTAAATATCCAAGGCAATTAAATCAACTTACCGACCATGCATGTTGCAGTACTTCCAACAAGTCATAGGTAAACAAGTTTACTAATGCAAATACTGAGTTAGTAGTACTGAAAGCACTACAGCAAAAAGGGGTGCAATTGTTCTAGTAAAAAGTGAGAAACAGGTTCTTGTATTATAAATACATTTGTAGTTGTTCATAGATAAACCTTTAGCATTTAAACTGAGTTATTGAGAAACGCACATGAACGTGTGTATATTGCAACATCGGGAAGGGAGTGTAGAGAACAAATATGACATAAAAATGCTGCCTATATGAATTTGGGTATTGAAATAATAAAAGTTGAGACAATTTGGGTAAAAGAAAGTTTTTATATTTGTTCTTACCTAAATTGTCCTTTTTGGGAGGTTATGGGGGGTTAATTTAGAAATTATTTCAGGGAAAACACTAGCAATACATCAGCAATACTCTGAGACAGTAAGATACAGCCAGCCCTATTCCAGATTCTGGTTTTAATTAGTATTTTACCAAGAGACAGATAGGTGAAAATTGTTTATAATTCACATTGTAAACTATAAGCAGTAGATATTAATATATTTAGAAAAATTGTTTTTCTGACAAGAACAAATTATTTGTATGTAAAAATAATGTACTTTTGAGACTGCAGGATTGCTTCTGGAAAAGTTCCTTATTTTCTCATTTGCCTTTAATTAGGCAAATAGAAAAGTAGGGGTTTAGTAATTTATTGCAAATGAAGTTGGGGAAAGTAAACCTAAATTAACATTGCGCAAAAATATTGCAGGGTTTGGTTGTTTTTTTTTTTCTCTCTCTAGATCTTAAAATATATGCATTCCTACATATTTCAAAATTCTTTGTGAATTTAGTTGTGAATCACTCTTTCTAAATTATTCAGGCTGCATAATGAGTATGAGAGTAAAATCAAGCTGAAATCACAATCTGTGTTGTAGGTGAAGTGCATGTAACTGGTTTATCTAACCAATGCAGTCTGAACTTCAAGTGCATAATCCATTTACGTATATTATCAATTACCCTGTAATAGTTAATTATCAAGTTATCCAGTTAGGGAAGCAATTACATATGTTACTGTTTTTCACAGTCATTGAATATTTTAGGCCACCTTTTAGCAAATACTTGACATAGAAGCTTATTTTCACCAATTACTGAAACAAATACGCTTCCTTCCATATTTACAAAAATATAGACATAAGGAAATCAATGTTCATTTTCAGAAACGGAAACAGATTTTCTTAATTTCTGAGCATTTGCAGTATTCATTCTGCAGACGCGTAAAGGTCCTTGGTCCTTTCCCTGCCACTGGCTTCTCTACTTGGTGTTGATAAACTGTGTGAAAGCTGTTCTGTGCTCCAAACCCAGAACTGTGCCGAGTACAATGGTGTGTCTGCAGAGAGAATTTACACCTTGGCTGCCCTGCAGGAATGAACTGGTGGAACTCTGAAAGGAAATGGAATATTTTAGCCTGTAGTAAGATAAGAGCATTAGTTGCTTCATGTGAAAATTATGGACAGCACATTACATATGAAATTTTTAACCTGCAATAGCAAAAACCAGCTACCTGTCCCAAAGCCTCAGATAAAGCTACAGCAGTTAAAATTTTGTTTTCTAAGTGTAAATGTTAAATAATCACTTTTTTTTTTTTTTTAAATGTTCATCTAAGGTTCTTCCCCAATGCAGATACTGAAGTGAAGGAATCACTGTGCACCACATTGTGAATTTTCTTACCTATGCTGATTTTCTTGGGAAGTGTTTCATTGGGCCTGTAAGAAAGCCTGAGGAATTAAAGGCTCTGTTTTTGTTTTCTGCAGACAGATACTAAGAGCTAATAATAGCTATTAAAGTATCCTCTTCCTTCTCTTTCATTAAAAGAAGATTGAGGACAGGCTTAGATCAGTTAACAGGAGACATTAGCAAATGAGTTGGTGCAGAAGGTCCATGTAAAATGGTTTTGTGGCTGTGATGTCCTGCAGTAATTTCAGGGTTGTATTGTGCAAAGGAAAGATACTCTAAAATGCAGATAAAATTTCTTTGTCCAAGGAACTCTTCAGTAATTTGTACCATGTACATGGGTTTTTTCAGTATGTTTTAGAATCAGTGCTGAAGCTTCGAGAGCCTTTTGTATGGAATATAAAAGCAAAGGAAGGAATCTGCCCTGCTAGTGTCTGTAATCCCTGAGCATGTGGGATATTACTACTTGCTGGGTTGTGTATGAAGAGAAGTGAGGAAAATTAACTTTAAATTCTGCACTTCCCTTCCAGCCTGCTGAATCCATTCTGCTCATCCTTATTTTCTGGCCTCCAAAAACACAGAGTACTGAACACCTCCGAATTCTTCTAAAACGCTGTACAGATTTAAGAAAAATAGGTGTTATCTTTGTGCTAAGAGACATGAAACACAGGGTGTGGATTACGACCGTCTCCTTTGGAGCTGTCATTAATTTTAAGTGGCATCAGGTGATGGTTGTGCAAGCTGTTGGCTCTGCTCTGGGCTGGTGCAAGGCTACAGAAGAGCTCTGAAATTCTGGACCAAGAGGCAGGACTGGTACAGAGGGTGCTGCCTTAAAAGTGAAGGTCAAAAGTAAAGAGGTCACCTGTTGCAGAGTTGGGTTTTGGCTAGAGAGATGAAGGAAAAGGCAGTGTAGTCAGGGTTTCTGCATGTAGAAATGTCTGTGTGCTTTTTTTTGGCTCTTTTCTCAAGGTACATAGAATTATTGCTTTTGTAAGTAAATGACATAAATAGCTACATAGTTTATGTCTCCTTTTTATCTTCTGTGAGTCTTTGCAAGGTCTTCAAAGCTGCAACTTTTCAAGAAAGCAGCAATAATTATAAATCAGAAAACCAGCTATTTCCATCAATGTTTCAGGTAAAATGCATTTTGGAATCTTGACTCTGTATTAACATCTGTGACACTGATTTGCCAGGTGTTTGTAAAAATTAGGTTTTCCCCATGATCTAGCCTCTTTTTAAGCCTTTCTGAAAAGTCCCACCCAACCCATCCTGGCCACAGCTTATTTGGTGCTGAAAGTGGTCCTAAAAGCTGAGGTACACTTGCTCATCTCATGGCCTCCTGGGAGGTAAAGCTAAATGAGCTCTGAAGTAGTCTATGGGAAATTTTCAGCAACAGACATTAATTTTCTCTAGGCCATATAGCTTTTCTCAAAAGAGTGAGCATTTAGTGGCTGTAGGGAAATAAAATTTCCAAGTTAAAATGCTGTCTTAGCAAACATTCAGCAACCACAGAGCCACTTGAGGTCCTTCCTCAAGAGGGTTATCAGGGTTCCTTTCTCTTGGAGGGACACTATCTCATCAAGACTGAGGGAGCTGGGTCTCTTTAGCTTGGAGAAGAGGAGACTGAGGGGAGACCTCATTAATGTTTATAAATATGTTAAGGGTGAATGTCAGGAGGGTGGAACCAGGCTCTTCTCGGTGATGTCCAATGATAGGACAAGGGGCAATGGGTGTAAGCTGGAACACAGAAGGTTCCGCTTAAATTTCAGAAGGAACTTCTTTACAGTGAGGGTGACAGAGCACTGGAACAGGCTGCCCAGGGAGGTTGTGGAGTCTCCTTCTCTGGAGACATTCAAAACCCTCCTGGATGCCTTCCTGTGTGATCTCATTTAGGTTCCTGCTTCAGCAGGGGGATTGGACTGGATGATCTTTTGAGGTCCCTTCCAGTCCCTAACGTTCTGTGATTCTCTGTGATTCTGTGATTCTGTGACTCTGTCTATCCTGTTCATAAGCATATTTTGTTTCTCATGTTGTATTTAATCCCAGAATAGAGATTTCTTTGTTACTCAGTGGATGTTACTGTCATTGTATCCTGAAAACCACCTGCCCTCAGGTTCCTATCTGTACCAGCTTACGTGATTACAGATAGCTATACCCAAGGGCTCATCCCAAGACAAGACAGTGACTCATACTTTCCTCTTATAAATAGCATCCAGAAAGCTGAATAGAGCAAGTAAACAATGAGCATAAGTATTACAAAACGCTCTCATTCTTCACAAGTTAATTTTAGAGGAAAATCAAAATTTGTTCATGGTTTAAAAAGACCACTGTCCTCATTATTAGCAGTGGTATTATTGTTATGACTATTTTTACACGGTGCCTTAGATTTACAAGTGTTATTTTTGCACCAAATCAAAAGATGTAGATTGAAAGTTAATGGTCATGGAAGGATTGTTTCAAGAACAATACACAAGGATACTGCATTTCTTTGCAAACATGAAGGATTTCTTAGGGGTTTCTTTTTCCTCTCCTCTCCTCCTTCCTCTCCTCCTTCCTCTCCTCCTTCCTCTCCTCCTTCCTCTCCTCCTTCCTCTCCTCCTTCCTCTCCTCCTTCCTCTCCTCCTTCCTCTCCTCCTTCCTCTCCTTTTTCAATGGTATGGAAACAGTGCCAAGCTGCTTGCACATCATATTTCATAAACCAATTGTGGTTGCATGTTAGGACCTAAAAAATAGTGCATACAGACACTGGCTAAAGAAGAGAGACTCAATTTCTGCAGACTTTCAGCTGGTCCTTAAAGCAGATGAGTCAACATGAGAGTCTTGGTCAGGTCACAGGGGATAGGTACTCGTACCCCCTCCCCAAGCTCACAGTGATTTACTCTTTTCCAGCTGTGGCAAGCTATTTGTGTCCTGGTTTTGATATCATTTTACTTTGCTGATACTGTTTCTATCTGTTTTGAACATTGGTGTTTTCTGTTGTGAAGATACAAGTTTTGAATCCTCCCAAAGAGAGCTTGTTATTCTCTAGGAGGGAAAAAAGTCAACTTTCATTCTTCACTATGATTGTCTTTGATTTGTGAAGCTGAGTGGTCCATAAAACAGCACTGTGGAAGAAAATTTGATGGGTTCCAGGTAATGAACAGCAATAGGTAATATAAATCATGTAGTCAGAACAGCCAAAGTTTTTGGTAAAGCCAGTAAGGCATCATATCATCACTAGGCAAGGTTGATTGTTCTTGCAAGGGAAAGAAAACACTTCTTTCCTTTTTCTATGCTGAATAAAAGTTAGCTACCTGTAATGTCAGCAGCTGTCCCAGAGGTACTTACCAGTGCATGTAGGAAGGAATTCCTCTGTTTAAAGTGTGCTGTTGAGTGCCACTATGACAAAGGTAATTCCCAGGGGGAAGGGGACAGGAGGAAAAACCTGCCTTTGTCATGCATGTCATATTCTAGAATGGCAATGTGGCACTTCATAGAAAAAAAAAATAGATTGTCATCATCACAGCTTAAAATAACACATGACGCAATGTAAGGTCTGCTACAGTCAAAATTATGGTCTATAGTGTCCTTCTTCAGTGCTCGTCTTCTTGAAAATTTAATTCCCGATTGAAATTTTTCATTACTTATCTTAACCTAAAAGTGAATTTGAGTGGAGAGGTTGTTACATTTTTTAATGAATTACCAAAATAGTTTATCTCCCCAGTATAAGTAAATGTCCCCAGGCAAAACCAGCTGAACTCTAACATGTTGCTTTGCAAAGAAGAGGCTTGTATATCACTTACTATGTGTGAGAATGTTTTGTTATTTTTAAAGAAATGAAAATATTTCTTCCCTCTCCCTTCCAAAAAAATGTGTGGATATTTAGAAGTGAGGACTTCTACCTTTAATAGATCTATGTTCATACTTCCTTTATACAAGCATGACTTCTTATGTGTATCGAGTTATACTCAGCAGGATCTTCACTCTCTAATATTACTCTGATTTAAAATGAATAGTTTAGTTGCACTGAATGTAAATGTTGGATATCCAACTTGTATAAATCAAAATGAAGTGCTGTTCTCTCTTGAAAATAATAATTAGGTATAGATCACAGAATTATCTCAGATGAGAAAATTCACTTGGATGCTAATGCTTTTATTTAACAATTAAATGTACCTCTATGATTCAAAAAGGTAGATGTGATATTTTAACCAAAAGGGTGTGAGGTAAGAGATGGGGTTTAAGATGTCAGCTTTGTGTCAAAATTATGTTTGTTTCTGCATGTATAACAATAGAATATTTATTTCCAGATAATTATAATTCAGTACAATGCAAACAAAATCTCAATTTTTCTTCATTAATGAGCTGCTGTCTCATTATATGAAGATCGGTAACAATCTGATATTTGAGATCACTTATAATTATCAGCAAGAGTGCAAAATAGTTCAAGTGTTTCACATTTTTAGTTTATTGTACATGATTTGTCATTATTCTTAATCTGCTATCAGACAGAATGTGTAATAGATGAGGAGAGCAGCAGAGAAATTTGCAGGATCATCTGTATTCTTTTGTAGTTGAGCTGGTTTTACTGTGCTGTGTTTGATGTTGACCTGCTACTGTCATGGCCATTGGAGATACAACCAAGTCGAGCAAGTACAGTATTTAGATAAATTTCTCTGGTTTGAACTGCATATTGAGAGCATTAAAATGATTACCATTGTGCCCTGGGCTAGCTCCATTCCAAGATTATTACTAGATTTACCTGGGGCGAGTACTCAGACTGGTTGAACAGGAGGTACTAGGCACCATAAGCCTTCCCAGCACCCTTGTCTCCTGGTACATATCCCTTAGGAAATACAATTCCTGGTTGCTGCAAGAGCACTGCTTTCAGCCTTGATTCACCTTGTGCTGAGAGCATGGCCTACTAATGGGTTATTCCTTAGTTTCTGTTTCCCCATTATTTTTTTTTATTTGGCGAGAAAGCAGGTGGGACAGGAGGCATCCCAAAGCAGCTCACACTTGAACCTGGCATCCAACACCAAGCATGTCTTTTTTTTTTTTTTTTTTTTTTTTTTTTTGTGCTGTTCAATTAGCATGATCAGATCTCGGGCAGTGAAAAGCCTGAACACCATGTAGTGAACAATATACCGATCGCTCACTGCTGCCTTGTTTTGCTTTTTTCTTTTTTTTCTTTTTCTTCTTTTTTTTTTTCTCCCAGATGTTTTACAACGCATGGTTGAAAATACTTCTAAAGTATTCTGCTGCTGTTGGCAGGTAGCTAGTGGTGAACATTGGGAACAGGACAGAGGCTGCTCAGAGCTCAGCAGTCCCTCTGGTTTCTTACTGAACTGTTTCCTTTTCTGAGGTCTGCAGAGCAGCTGTGCAGGAATGACTTCATGTGCTCATACAGCATTGCCCTGAAGTCCATTTTCAAACAGAATTTCACCAAGCTAGACTGTGAGTACTACTTCCTTTATATCAGGACCCCATCCGATCCAGTCTGGGTCAGTAGAAGGGAATGGAGTGTGATGTTGATTCTAGGAGTAAATCTCAGTCTCCTACCCAGCAGCCACAGCTCTGCTCTTTGTATCTGGTTCCCCAGAATGTCAAAACACCTGGAATCTGTGCTGAAAAAAGGGATGTGGGATCCCTTACCTCCCTCAGTCAGATAATGGGTCTGCTTCCAGATGCTGGCACACTTGTGATAGGAGTTTACTCTCCACAGATACTTCTGCCCAGTGGATATGAATCACAAGAGGTAGAAGTGCACCCGTAGTGAAATACATGTGAATAGCACTCTCTGAAGGATAGTGTGCATTTGTCTGTGGAAAAACAGGGATGTAGAAAAGCTAACAGACAGCTGAAAGTCAAGTTTGGAAATTCTGTAAGTTTAGGAAAAGCTGATTCTTGAATGATAGTGTTTGGGAAGTAGAGTACCAGTGGAGAGATGAGAGAAATAACAACAGCATAGAAGTGGATTCCATTGAATTCAGGTTTGACCACTGAGACCTCAGCAGCTGAAAGAAGTCCTCCAAGAGCCCCTCAAAAGAGTCAATGAGGGGAAGAGTGCACAAGAAAGGAGGTAGGGACAGCAAAGAGGATGACACAGAGAGGAGGACGGGAGGAGAAAGAGAAGCCGATCATTGAGGTATATGAAGAGGAAATGGCACAGCAGAGAAGGAAGAGGTTCCAAGAGAGAATAGGTGCTCCAGAGACAGGAGGAGGAAAAGAGTTGGGGGTGGGAACTCACAGGGGTAGGCACAGAGGAAATAAAGTAAGGAGCTGGAAAGTTGGGGAATGGTAAGGAAAAAGGAAGAGAGATGCATCATTGAGATTTGGAACTAGTTGAAGGATTGGTGCAGATATACCAAGAATAGAGGAAGAAGAGTTAGCAAGAAGGGAAAGTACCAGGAGAGTTGGAAAGAAAGACAATAAGGATTAGAAAGGATTAATCTTAACCTAAGAGAGCTATTTTGATCGAGATAAATTGTGTGAATATAATTAGCATTTAGAAGGAAGAGAGAAAAGGCATAGTCAAGATCTGGACCATGTTTTGAATTCTATTTTCATGATAAAATATGAATATGAGTAAAAAAAAAGTGTATTACAAAACTGTGTTCTCCATCTATCCACTTGCATTTGGCAATTATAGCAGGGGAGAGAGGGAGAGATTTGAAGAGGACATTGTAGTGGTTCTGCAAGTAAATTTGTAGAAGTGGCTTCATACATATAGTGACATGAGAGAAAGCAAAAGGACAAATGGAGGATGAAAATTAGCACTGCTGGTAGAGCATTGGCCCAGGTTCCTTCCTTTTATTGTCTTGTCTAAGAGGGTGTAACAAGGATGTTTCTAAACAGTTATTCTTTGTTAGCACAACCTATGTAATGGCTGAAGTCAGAAAATTACCAAAGCATAAGGAAAACCCGCCTTCCTCTTATTCCTTTAGAAGTGGCTATTTCTAACAGTCATTTGATTCAGTCAAACAGCGACAGTGCTCACTGCTGTGCTTTTCTGGAGGAATTTCATCCAACTCTGGAATACTTCAGCATAAAAATTAGGAATGGGGTGGAGAGCAATACATGGAGATGGAAAGGGGATAAGGGGGTTATCTGCAAAAGATTTTAAACTAGAATGTTAATCATACCAGTCTTTTCTGTATAATACTTAAAAAAAAATCCCTCAGGTTAATCTGAAATATTTAATCTTATTTTCTGTAAGACCTGAATCAACATAAAAATGAATTTGGGGAATACTTAAAGGTATTTTTAATCCACCTTTGTTCTTTTCAATATACTTTAAATATGTTTCCATTAACTTTCACAATACTGCACAATGTTCCTATTGCTAAGAGCTATTTGACCCTTGCTCAAAGTCTATCACATCATAATGCATTAACATAGAAATGAGTCTCAGAGGTGAAGTTGAAGGCATTGAGTGGTTACAATCTTTCTTCCTCAACTGGATAAGAAATATAAAGAAAAATATTTTATATACACATTATATGGGTTTTTTTCCTACTGCACAATAGATATCCAAACAATCAAGAATTTTCAATAGTAAATACATACCAGCTATGGAGAGCATTTTAAGAAGCAAATACTGCCAACTTTAGAAAAGAATCAGAAAACCTGGCAATTCACTGCTCTGCAATTTGCCATGGGCACTGTGGAGGAGCCAGAACACCTGCATCCTTTCAGCTTGTCTTAGCTCAAGTCAATCCACTCCAGCCACGTGCACAATAAGCTCATTGGCACTGAAAGGTCATTATTTGCTCCCTGCTCAATTACTGTATGTGCCTCAGCATCACAAAAAAAATAGCAATGCTGCTCTTGTGTTGAACTTATGGCAAAGTCTCGAGTCTAATATGGGTAGAGACTCAGAACTGTAGAACTGTGAACTCTCATTTTAAGACTCTCATCCTAAAAATTCATGCTTACTCAGAGAAGAAAAAGTAAATCAAAACATTTTGATCCAAGAGTGGAAGCAGAACAGCAGCCTCAGAATCATGCCAGCTGGTGCTTTTTTGAAAGGCTGATAAAAGTGCATTGAAACTCACCCTTGGTCCAGCACTGAGAAAAAGAATTTGGAGCAAAGTGGGTCATTCTTCTCTCCTACTGGTTCTCTGGCAGATGTGTTTGATGGGTTGTTTGCAGTTTGTGCGTGTTTGAGGTGGCCAAAGGAGCACGTTTTTGCCATCATCTTTTTCTTGGAAACTCTCCATGATAATTTAAGACTTCTCTGCCTTCTGAGGGAGAAATGGACTGGGAGAAGGGGAAGAACTGAAGTAGGTAAAGAAGTGGAGAAGGTATGGACAAAATCTAAAAGGGAGAGCTCAGGCTTCTGTTCAAGTAGGAGAATGGTTACCCTTCCCAAGTGATGCCCACATACTTAGGGAACAAGCCTTCATCTAGAAGCGTTAAGGAATCAGGAGGGAAAACACATCTCTGAGTTTAGGGAAAATCATAATTTTGTGGTGAAGAACAAAAGAATGACTTAGATTTTTTTTGTCTCTGACTGTTTTTCGTGGAGTTTCAAAACCTCCTATTCAGAGTAACATTGCTCAGCATTCCTTGGAGAGCAGTTGTATAAGGACACCAGAAAGGCAGAGGAGAGGGATTTGTGACTGTGGGTTTGTTACTGACATAAGGTTGGTAGGAGGTGGTCTGGGAACTAATTCACAGTCAGAGGTTGGTCCTAGTTCATCTCCTCTGATATTTTTGGTGCAGATAGTAATAATGAATGGGCAATTCTGGTTTGGGGGTTTTTTTGTTTGGTTGGGGTTTTTTGGGGGGTTTGTTTGTTTGTTTCTTTTTCCTCTTAAAAAGATTATTTAGGATGAAACAAAATGCTTTTCTCTAACAATCAGTAGGGTCTAGGACCTAGGAGAGTGTAAGGATTTCCTTCTCTAATCTGTGGGAATTAGCCTTGACTGACAAGGAACTAGCGTGCAGTTGACTTAGAGTCCTCAGTTAACATGCAGTTATATGGTACATAGGACTACTGAAATAAAGCAGTTCTTGTTTGAAGTGGAATTCATATGAGGATCCAACCAGAAGTGTCAATGCCGGAACGGAGGTTGCCCTTGCGTCCTGGGGGAAAATCAATGCAGGTTGGATAGCAAAATTTTGGGGGGGGGGTTTTGGTGGTTTTTTTTTTAATCTTCACTGTGTAATAATTACTGGGCTGTGTGTGAAACCGAGAATAATATAAACTATTGTGTTGTAGTTTATGAAAAGTAAATTCACTGTATATTGTTATGTATGTATAGTATGCCATGTTGTAGTGCCTTCTGATGTTTGAGCAGGGCTGTAAAGCAGTCTCTCCAAAGAAAGCCTTTCACCTTTCAAAAAATTTAATTCTGAGTGATATATAAAGAATAACTATTTGAAGAATAAGTTTTCAGGTCATGAAAAGGAGATAATCAACTAAATGCATTCAGTGTGGCAGCTGGAAACAGTGAACAGAGTATGGGAAAAGATACCAGAGAGAGAAACAAATATGCCAAAAAGTCCTAATGCAATTTTTGGTTTATTGCTGGAGCAATTAGGGAGATCTCCCAGATAGGATTATAGCTTTTCAAAAATTGCTGTCAGAGAGATGTCAGATCTCTCACAAGAACTAATATTGGGATATAAAATACCCCTTTCCTACAAAGGGCATTTCATTTTTAGCGATGCATTTCTCTGTCCTTTTATTGCTGAAGAACAAATCATTTATGTGGGTTTGTGTGTGTGTGTGTGTGTGTGTGTGTGTGTTTCCCCTGCTGCCTACTGTCAGCTCTCCTAGTGAGAAGGAAGCAGAATGCAACCTCAAACAAGTTGGGTTCAAGTGGGACAGGAATAAAATGGTCTTTATTTGTAGCTCAGCGACTCACACCCACATTGCTGTGGTGGTGAGTGGAAACCAGCCTGTCTTCGTGTGGTTGTGAAGCTGTTGGTTTCATGCCTTGGTGAACTTATGTTCACAGAAGAAAACCATTTTCAAAGCTGGTGATTTTTTTGCCTGCTTGTTGACAGGAACTGAAGGGCACAGGCATCTGAACCACAGAGATGTTTCTAGGACAAGAGCATGGCATTTGGACAGTACAGTGGGTTGTCACTACTGTGTTACCAAGGAGAGTGCTTCAGACACACTTCTCATGGCCATTACATTCAGAGAGAGAAAGAAGAGAGAGAATTCTAGTTCCTATTTATGGTTTGACACTGACTTCAGTAGTTTGGCACTGCCTTGTGCTTGAAGTGCTTGAATCTTGTTTGGTGTTCCAAACTTGGGTGGGGTAGGCTTAAAATGGTCAAAAGGGGTATTTCCAAGCTTCGAGAGCTGCTAATCTCTTATACCACTAAGTAAAATGTACACATTTACTAAGCACTTTTTGATATATGTGTATCTATGCAAATTTTTTATATTTTTATACATATATTTGTGTATATATATATATTTTCTACATTTGCTACATTCCTCTGCCCCTTTCAAATATTAAGTGAATTTTAACAACCTATTTGTATCTTATGGGGTCCCTGCATCCTAACCTGGACCCTGCACAAGACAGTGATTCTTGCTAGGAAGTGCTGGCCCTGAAGCACATAGCTGTGCTAGGATGGCACCATGCCTGATTTTATAAACCTTGCACCCAGGCAGCTGCCATTAGCCTCAGCACCCAGCCACACTGCCTTGACCATCCTGCTCAGCTCCAGAGCCTCTTTGCTGCTCTACGTTGTGCGTGATAAACATGGCACCAGATGCCACAACACAACACAGTGAGCCCAGATAGGAGGTGTGTACTGGGACAGTATCCTCTCTGTCAGGGCTGATAAGAGGAGAACTTTGTGCCCACCCACTCAGTTGCTGCATTGAGGATGCATTTTTATCCTCTTTCTTCCAAGCGTTAAGCAGAGCTCACATTTTCTGTTTAAAACTTGCCAGCAGAAGGGGATTCTGTCCTGGGACTTTCTCTGCGTTTTACATTAAACAGCCTGATCACCAGGCTGCAGAGGAGTTATCTCCTAATCTGGCTTTGCAGCCCAGTAAAACCTGCTTTGCTGGCAGGGATTCAGCAGCAGAGGTGAGGAGTATCTCTGCCAGGATTGTTACTATCCTGGTGCTTAGAACGTTTTCCTGCAAAACAGAAGTGGTATCTTTGCGTTTTCTTCTGGTCTTGAATGGCTTGAGTTTGGTTTCATTCCCTGTGTGGAAGATGATGGGCACCTCCATCCCTTCTCTGTCAGTTTTTATAGAAACCTGTAGTAGTAATTTTGCAAAGGGCTTGGGACATTCCCATGACGTGTAAGAAAGCCTATACATCTGGGCCCTTACTCTCTAGCTTTCACTTGGCTTAAGGTGGAAAATGTTGCATTTCTCAGCCTTGGTGAGACAAAGACAGTTCTGAGTCTGCAAGGAGATGGAGCTGGAGACAGCTGGGAAATGTGAAGGTCAAAATGCGCTACCATCTGTGGTCTGCCAACAGCACAGAGTTACTATGTGAAAGAGGAGCATTTCAAGTCCGCAGTTTTGTTTTAGACATTAAAAATTCCACATATTTCCTTGAAATCTTGTTTCAGTTCAAGACTGCCAGCCTGGCCACATTGTGCCGTGTTGCAGTGGGTGCTCTTCCTTCTGCTCGGCCCCAGCCAGCCTCGCAGCTGTTAAGAAGCAGGGTCTCATCCATACCTGTGAGCATGTGTAGGCTGGCTGGACCCTGGTCTGTGCAAAGCCCCCACATGTTTTTGCAGAGTCCTTTTCCTGATAGCTTTGTGCGGGTATTCTAAGGACCTGCACCAAAGTGGTGGAGTCACCATCCCTGGAGGTATGTGTAGATGAAGGTATGCAGGGACATGATTTAGTGGTGGACTCATCTGTGTTAGGTTTTCAGTTGGACTTGATGATCTTAAAGGTCTTTTCCAACCAAAATAATTCTATGATTCTATGAAAAGGGCTCCTGACACATCAAGCACAATTTCCTTGCCAGGACAAGATGGGATTGTGCCCAAAATATTGCCTTTGCAGTAAGAACTACAGGTTACACAGTCATTAGCTGTGCTGTACTTTAGGTGAGAAGTTACTTTGCTGGTTCCATCTACTTAAACCTCCTGGTTCTTTAAATAGGTGTCCTTGGCCAGCTTTTCTCACTCCGTTAATCCTAGCATAGATGAACTGGCATGAATATAAATGTTTATGGCAGTCTTCACAGCTGCATATGGAATATATCTGATTGTTTGCATATAGTCAGTGCTGTGGGTTTGTAATTTGATGCTCTATAAAGAGTCTTAGATAATCTTTCTGAAAGGAGCTGTGTAAGTGCAGATATAATTAGCTTTATGGGTTGGGTTTTTTTTTGGAAACAGATATCTTTTAATAAAGCACTGGAGCGCAGAATAGCCATTTCCTGTGATTTTCATTCACATAATATTTATAGTGCTACAGAACAAATGAGCCGTTGAAAAGAGAAGAAAATTAATACTGTGAATGAACTTGCCTTGAGATGAATTTGTGATAAAATTAGGAATCTAACAAACTTCAGTAAACCAATTACTGCTCCTCGTGGATTTGTGAATATGAAAGCTCAATGGGATTGAGCGTAATCCCTCTCTGTGAACAGATGGGCAGATTGCGGGTCCCCGCAGAACACGTTCCAGCCTTCCCAGTTCCTTCCACAGTCGTCTGTGATCGTGTTTCTTTACACCTTGCCTCTTGGTGACAAAAATAGTGAAAAAGGCATGAGCAGAATCAGTTAAGATGTTTGTGATGTGCCTCTGTGCAAATTGTATTTAGGTTTTTTTACCACCTTGTACTTAAAATGTCTTCACATGGAAGAAGGATAGTCTTCTTTGAATGCCTGGTGGCACATTATAATGGGCCTACTAGTATTACTGTAGTTAAGAGGTGGTCAGCATCTTATTATAAACTCCTGTTGGCAGGGAATTATAGCATGGCCAAATCTTTTACTCCAGGTGCAAGCCAACTGGAGCACAGAATAGCCATTGAAAATATAAGAACTAAGCCAGGAGCAATTTTTAATTCTCTTCCCTCCTTGAAATCAATTTGATCACAGTTATTGAGTTGCCATCTGTATTTTCTGCCTTCTAGAAAACTAGAAAGCAGCAAACTTTCTGCTTTTCAGGAAGATAGTAAAAATGTTGCATCAGGTCATAGATAAAATGATTCTGTCTTTTGTCTAGTTTAGTTCCAACAGCCTCCTTATACTGCTCACGTTGCTTGTTACATTGCAAAACATACAGAATTCTATACAGTGGAAAGCTGCAAGTAGTTTAGTTTGCCTCAAATAAACTACACAAAATCTTAAGATAATGGATATTTTTAACTGTTTTGTCCAGGTAGGGTCTTGCTTTTAGCTGGAAATACATATGTTGGTAGCTTTAAGACTTGATCCAACATTTGTTTCCTAAGCAGTAGCTACTATTTCTCAACTATATTTAGCAGCTACTCAGTAATGAAAGAAAATGCTGCCTGCTTATGTGAGTACTTGGAGTCAAGACTGGGAATGATAGAAAATTTATGATGGAAGGGACCTTGGGAAGTCTGTGGTCCACCCTCCTGCTCAGAGCAGGGCCAGCTTTGGGGTCAGACCAGGCTCTTCAGGGCTTTGTCCAGTCAGGTCCTGAAAACCTCTGAGGACACAGACTGCACAGCCTCACTGGTGACCTGCTGCACCACTTGCCTCTGCTCAAGGGGAAAAGTTGCTCCTTATATCCAGTCTAAGTCTCTCTTGCTTCAGCTTATGCCTGTTATTGCTCCTCCTGCCACATCTGAGCCCCATCATTGAACTAGTTTCATAGTTCACCTATTTTTTGATTGTTCGCTCATTTAGACTGTGCCGTCCTCACTTGGATACAAAAACATTGTGGAAGACAGTGCTGAAAGTCTTGAGAAAGTCAAGGGACATGACATCTGCTGTTTCCTCATCCACTTTTTATCACTTTCTTATTTCTGTCATTTTATCATAGTTGGGTTGGTCAGGCATGATTTAGCCTTGGTAAATCCAGGCTGACCCCAATCACCTCCTTCTCCTTCGTATGCCCAGAAATGCATTTTAGCAGGACAAGCTCCATAATTTCCAATGATCTTCATGTCATATAAGGTGTTTAAAATAGCTGGAAGATGGGAAATAACTTTATACAAGTATATCTTTTAAAAGGCTAAACTGAAGAAGCTGTTGTATCCACATATAACTGTGGGCAGGATCAGGGACATTCAGAAGTTTTGCGGTAAGTCAGAAGATCTGTCTGTCCTGGACAGTGGTGGGCTGAACTTGCATTCCTAGGACAGGTACAGCCCCCTGGCAATGGTAGGTGGGAATGAGGTCAAACAAGGCTCTAATGGGACCTTGGCTCCTTCTTTTTACAAAAGCAGAAGTTCTTTCCTGGGCACCTTATTCCTGAGTGCAGAAAAATACACCTCTGAGTCTGGCAATATTGTATTTCTATCTTCCCCGGGCTGTACTATAACTGTCTAAATACATTTCAACAAGACTTCAGTGTGCTGGTGAATTGATTTCAGGGAAAATCCTCCTTGAAATGATGACCCTAGTTATGTTTTGAACATACTCATTGGTGAGATACAGGATCCTCACAGAAGGTAAAGAAATTAATGAGCACCTTTCAAGTCAATCATTGTTATTTTTGTCAGATTTTCACACTTCCGCAGTAACTTCCTTATGCAAAGCACTCCAGTGTTGTAGACCATAAGGTGAATTAGTTCCTTTTGATAATGTTCGGAGAAAATTTGAAACTAACAACAATAACATTCTTGTAACATATTAAATATTTAATAGACATGTCTGCACTGAAGCAAGAAGTCTTTTCTCTCACTCTGTGGCTGTTTCTCCTGGATAGTCACTTCCACCTGTAGGAATTCTTTTGTTGTTGGGGAAAGCAAAATTCCAGCTCAAAGGTCCTGTACTGTGATTTAATGGGAGCTGGTTTTGGCGTTTTGAGAACGTGAGTGCTGAATACTGCTACAGAAGTATATGTTTGTGGTTTATGCTGTTGATAAGGCTATCTCCCAGGAAAGCTAAAACTTCTGAATAGGTAGTAGAACAAACTGAATGCACACACCTAC